>NC_083341.1:42932538-43232538 GCF_019175385.1 Lycium barbarum | reverse complement strand
TACGAGAAAGGACGTGACAATGGACTTTGGTCATAGCTATGAAAATTGGGGTGAAATTGTGAAGTGTGGACAAAATGACTAGATGATGCTTATTGTTTTGATATTATGATTGTTATTACGGATGTTGGGAGCTGATATGGGGTATGGTGGGAGGTAGTGTAAATAAAGGAAATGCTGCCCAATTTTCCCTATAATTTGTAGCACGTTCTCAAGGTTGAGTAACTAACGTTAATGCGAACTCTCTCTTGAAGGTGGAGACGTGACGCGAAAGGAAAACAAGTGAACTATAGCTTAGCCAAACGACAAATGTATGTGAGGCTAGTCATTTTCCTTCTATGGCATGAATCTTATAGCATGATCTTCCTTCTCCTACATGAATTCCTAAATACCGGGAGCTTATGACCCTAATTTGCCACACAAGGTAATGAGTTAGAGAATGTGAATGTGAAATGTCGTGATGTCATTCATTGCTTACACTCACCTTATGCCCTATTCCCTTCAAGGTGAGGCAGAATGTTAATGAGTGCTCCATAATGACATCGGGGGATCATGACCTTACGTCACCCCGATGAAGCATAGCTGTCCTTGAGTAGTCGTGTATATATATTATGATAATGAGCATATGATGATGATGATACACCGCACCTACATGGTCGGGCAGATACATACACCACTATAGTGGGCAGCTTATAGCCCGGACGCGGGAGGACTGGACGCAGGCTATGACTATCACACCGCTCCTACATGGACGGGCAACTTATACATTATCACACCGCTCCTATATGGACGGGCAGCTTATACATTATCACACCGCTCCTACATGGACGGGCATATTATACATTATCACACCGCTCCTATATGGACGGGCAGCTTATATATGTATACATACGTGACATGATAATGATTATGAGTAAGTCAGCATGCATTATTTCAGTCATATTTGATAGTCAGTTACAGATCTCTACTTATTTCATTGATGCCTACCTACTTCCTTGTTGCATTGCTGTTGTTTATGCCTCTCATACTCAGTATAATATTCGTACTGACGTCCATTTTCTTTGGATGCTGTGTTCATGCCCACAGGTAGACAGGGAGGTGAGCTTGATCCGGACTCCTAGTAGCCGTCAGTGACTGAGAGCACTCCATTGTTCGGAGGTGCCAATGGTTATGTTTTGATGTATATGTACATGCATGTTTTGGGCACGACGGGGTCCTGTCCCGTCCATATGTCTAGTACTCTAGTAGAGGCTCGTAGATACATATGTGTGGGTAGTATGGTCTCACAAAGTATGATTTTACGTATTTGTATATTATAATTTCAATGATCGAAAAAGCTTATGCACGAGAAACTACTTATGTTTTCAAATGAAAGATGTTTTATTGTAGAGTAAGCAGGACAGATAGTAACACGAGGGATGCTCGGTGGTTCGCCCCGGACATCCGTCACGTCCCCTAGTCGGGTCGTGACAAGTCTTATAGTTGTATTCCATTTTGAAATTTACATTAGTCGCTTTTGTACTAGTCTAGACCAGGTAATGGGAAGTCGGAATGAGTTTGTAATTATTTAACTGTTTTAATCATTTACAATCTTGAGTTTATTAAAAAAATTGATTTTCGCTGTTAATTTTATGTATTTATTGGATTAAATGAATTGTCTTTACTTGGTTGATGCGTTATTTGATTGAGGGTTCACCTACCCATGAGAGAAAGGTAGGTACCCGCGCAATCCTAAATTGGGTCGTGACACCAACCTAATACAAGATATCTAGACTTGTGAACTGGAGAACATTATACAATTCCTTCAATCCTTCTTCTTGCACTAGGGATGCAACCCCAGATTCTTGAATATTCTTAATAAGTCTCTTGAAAGCTCAATATTCTGAATTCTCTCTTTTTGGGTGCGCAAACTACTTCTTGGAATGACCTGGGTGCTTAGAACATTATGCTTCGCAGGTCGACAAACGCAAAACCCTTTCCTAGTCTGTCAATGACATGCACGCTGGGTTTGTGTAGTTTTTGGATTCTTGCCTTGTTAAGTCCACTTCTAATATGTGTAGAAGTCTTATTAATATTACCCTACAAATATGGCAAGGAATCTTTCATACTTGACCACTAAGTTTTTTCCATAATTTTGCAAATCCTAGTTGCTGTAGGACTTGCCCTGGAACATGCTCACGAACCTGTTTCATCCACTTGGTTTGTCTACCTCTGAATCTCTGCACTGTTTGAGATGAAACATGTTCTTACACATGTTTCATCATCCCTTTCATGTTCATACTTCTGACTTCTTCTTGAGTCTGCTTTTGGTATGGACGATGGAACATGTTGATAGACTTGTTTCATTTATCATGTGTAGCTCTGTGTCTTTCTTCTTCACATGCATTTATTCATTGCTGGAATAAATCATACCTTCAATCTCGACTAACATTTTGACTTCTGATTTTGTTTTTTCTTTGTGATGGAACATGTTTGCAGACCTGGTTCTTCTATTAACCTGATTCACATGCTTTGTCTGCAAACTCTTTAGCTGAACAATTTCTTCTTTCTAAACATTATCTTTTGAGCTTGAGTCACTTCAACTCTCTTCACTAC
The DNA here is from genome assembly GCF_019175385.1 of Lycium barbarum. Taxonomy (NCBI): domain Eukaryota; kingdom Viridiplantae; phylum Streptophyta; class Magnoliopsida; order Solanales; family Solanaceae; genus Lycium; species Lycium barbarum. The sequence goes on along the minus strand of NC_083341.1, from coordinate 43,229,946 downwards.
TAGGTCATTCAACTAATGCACCAGATGAACTGTGACCATTCCTCTATTGTACTCGATGACTCCTTTGTATAGAACATATTTTGTACACTTATTCTATCTCTTCACTGAACTGCTTCTTCCACTGAGTCATCATCTCCTCATCTTCTTTCCCTTTGCTGCCTTGTTCAGTCGTTCTATTCATAGATCCATTCATGTTGTACACTGAACATCTCTGTGACCAGGCCATTTCTTTCTCTCCTCTTGGAATGTGCTTTTTTGTCTCTGGCACATGCACTTTGACTAGTTCCATTCACTTGTTTACTCATTATTCCATCTCCTTTGTTCAACATCTCCGAGTCTGCTTTCTTTATTTTATGTATTTGTACCATATGCGTTCATGTGCATGCATCTATCTCTACTACTGTGTAATGTAACATGCCTATGGACTTGTTCCAACTATCATGTTTTGCTTGTGCTGCATGCTTTCTGCAGACCTTTTATATTGTCTTCATAGCTCTTGATAGCTCGATCACTGCCCAACCACTTACCCTCATACTCGCTTCATATTTTCTTTAACTTAATACATTCTTGCTTGGAACATTATTGTTATTTCTTTACCTACTTTAACTCAGGCTTCATTATGCCTTTAACCTGGTTACTTTGACATCAGGTCGTCATATGTTTGGACCTGCCTTATTCATTGTGGTTCATGTACTTGTCAATCATCAAAACTTCATGCATTTTTTCATGCCAACACTTATCCTCATGTTTCAAATGCCTTAATAGAAAGAAAGTCCCCTTCCTCGCGTGTATTTCAGTATTTTGAACTTAGGGACGTCTAGAGAAGTACACTCACACACAGAAAAGATGTTTAATGAATGCAATTGAGATGCCATAGGCTTTCCCATTATGTAAGTATCCACTAAAATGAGAGCACTTGGAATAGGATCACGTAGGTCTTGATAATTACTAGTAATGTAGGCTTGGGGATAGGTAGGATATTTTTACGCCCCCGAACCATGGTCTGGGCTTAACATGACACTCGGTGCCTGACTGCCTGTAACCGAGTGAACCACATGGTTGGCTGAAACAACATAGACATATACTGAATGCGAAATATAATATATAATATATAACATATTGAGCTATTGAAATGTCTAACTGAATAACCATAAATGCAGAATAAGTCTGAAGTATAGAAACATAGCCAACATGGCTAATATAAAAAGCCTACTAAATACTGACTGACTGCAACTCTAGTCTATGAAGCCTCTATACAATATAGAAGTACTGACTGATTATCAGGATAAGGCCCCAAGCATACCTGACTGTTTGATTTAAATAAATAACTGAAAGATAGATAACGCCCCAAAGGAAACTGGGGCTCACCAAGAAGCTGATAAGAGAATCCTAACGAGCACATCCGTTGTCCTGTAAATCAGTACCTGCATCGTGAAATGCAGTCCCCGGGCAAAAAGGATGTAAGTACATTTGAATTGTACTTGTATGTAAAACTAACTGAAAGAAATAATAGATGTAGGGTGCTCAAGGAAAGGGCAACCCGAACCAATCAACATGAACATACTGAAACTAAAACACACTGATAGCTGAATTGAACAAGAGCAAAATAGAACTAAGTACTCCCTGTTCTAAATATGAAATCACCATTTTTAGACTGATTTTATATTCTATGACCTCGACCAAGAATAAGTGCACAATCCGGATTTATGGAGTGTTACATTATCTCCCCCTTGGGATCATTCGTCCTCGAATGATTGTCCTTGTTGTAACAACGGCTAACTCTGGATCATAAACGTGTCTGATGGAAACATGTGGACACTAAACTGACATGAACACATAAATACTGAACTGAATGAATCTGAACTGTACAAATACTGAACTGAAGGATTACTGAAATGAATAAACACTGAACAGAATGATTGCTGAACTGATTTAATACTGGAAACATGAAGATTATAGCACGTGGTCTGAATGTAAAGGTTAGTTACCTTCAATATTTTCTGCTTTCTCTTCAAATAGATGTGGATACTTGGACTTCAGGTCCTCTTCGTCTTCCCACGTAGCCTCTTCAACTTTTTTATTTGTCTAAAACACCTTCATTGAAGCAATATCCTTAGTTCTCAATGTGCGCACTTGACCATCAAGGATAGCCACTGGAATCTCTTTGTAAGAAAGGCTATCTTTAACCCCTACGATCTCTATAGGGACAAAAATAGACAGGTCCCCATGATTTGTTTTAGTATGGACACATAAAATACTGGGTGTATAGTAGCCTACTCTTGTGGAAACTCTAACTCATAAGTCACTTGCCCAATCGTTCGTAGGATCCTGTATGACCCAATATATTAGAGACTAAGTTTCCTTTTTCGTAAATCTCATAATGCCTTTCATAGGTGAAACCTTTAAAAACACCCAATCATCAAGCTGAAACCCCATGTCTCTATGTAGTACGTTCGAGTATAAGTTTTAGCGACTCTGAGCTATCTTCAAGTGCTACTGAATCAATTTGACCTTCTCCATAGCTGGTGGACCAAGTCTAGTGCTAACAATTCTGCTTCGTAAACTTTGAACAGATAATTTGGTAACCTACATCTCCGCCCATACAGAGCCTAGAACGGTGGCACTTGATACTAGAGTCATAACAGTTATTATACGCAAATTCAATGAGAGCCAAGTGATCATCACAATTACCTTTGAAATCTAGAACACATGTCCTCAAAAGTCTGAATAGTGTGTTCTGCCTGGCCATCTGTTTGAGGATGAAAAGCTGTGCTAAGGTTTACCTTTGTGCCTAGTCCTTTCTGGAAGGATTTCCAAAAATTTGCTGCGAACTGGGCACCATGATATGAAATGATGGACACTGGGGTCCCATGCAATTTGACTATTTCCTAAATATATAACTTGGCGTAATCTTCTGCTGCGTCAGTGGTTTTCACTGGTGTTACGGTTCGCTTTTACGCGGGTTAAGACATAAAATGTACTACGAGGTTGTTGGTGCTCTAATTGGATTTTAGTAATTTTAGAGTCTCCACCTAATTTATTAAAGGAAAACTATAAAAAAAAACCAGGTAAAAAGATTTTTTCAAGCAAGAGAGAAAACCTTTTGGTATCAAAGTTTGAGGTAAGGGTTCTGGTGAACCCTGGGGAAGGTTTTACGCACCCTAGTATTAAAGATCCGTAGAATACGGTTGACTACGAGCTTCAATGTGTGATTAATGTACTTATTTGTTTAAAAATGTTTAACTTTCCGCAAAATGTCATTTTTTTGTTCATATCATAATTTCAAGAAAAAAAAGGGCAAAAAGTTCCTTTATAAAATGGATTTTTGGGTTTGAAAATCCGCGTAAGTGTTCAACTCACTTTATTGTCGGACTAGGATGCACCCGGGATTTCTCCTGAGTAGAGTCACTACTATTCTAGTCCTAATAAGATGAGTTTATTTCTTACGAGTTTTTATTTTATATAAGAAAATATGGAGTATTCTCATATATTTATACATATATATAAGAAAAAAGAAATTTTTGTTAACTCCAAATTTTATCATTTTTTAAAGCCCACATGGTCAAACCATATTCCAAGTCCAAAGTTCATCATACCTCAATCTTGGTCCAAAATATTCCTCTTATTTCAATCCGTGTAATGTTGGGCTTCCAGGCCCAAAGTCCTTTTTCAGAAATGTATCCAAGTAAGAAGTTCAAGTGATCTAAATTTAGTGTTGGGCTTCCCAACCCAAATGTCTCTTTTCGCTCTTGGTCCACAATTCTTTGGCCCAAATAATCTCCAAATCCTTTTTAAGTAAAAAATAAAAAGCAGTCCATTTTTATCCCCAAATAAGATCAAAAACTTTAACTTTACAAAAAAAACCCAGATTTTTCTCAAAGTATTCAGAGCGTTTTTTATAAAAATAAAACAATTCCTCCATTTAAACAATATTAGGCTACTTCTTGAATTTCATTTTTTCTGTAAGCAGTCCGGTTTCATCAGTGGGCTTAAGGCCCAAAACAGTCCAATTATTTCAAGGTGTTAATTTTCACAAAAAGGGCGGAAGACCCAAATCCTTTTACCACTTAATCAACTTTGGAATCGTTTTGCCTTATTTAAAACACTAGTCCAGTTTTAAACTTAGTTAAAATTGGATTAGGTTTTATTTCATGCAAAGATTTAAGTTATTCGAACTTTGAAAAATATGTTTAGGCGACTTTCCTAAAAACTCTAAATGTTGTCCTAAGTTCTAGCATCCATAGGGGTTCCAATATACAAGTGTTGTTTACATATATATACAAGCAAGATATATATAATGCAAAGTAGGAATGAAGTAAGGTAAATTTCGACTGATGGGCCTACGCACGCCCATCAGTGTCATTTTCACCCATGACTGGGCCTTCAACATATTAAGTTCCATTTCTCCTTCATCAGACTCGCTAAGAGAAGGCAGTTGGGCCTCTGGCCCAACAGGTTTCATGCAAGGGTGCGGCCCAAACAATGATGTTTTATGCGAATGAAGAAGAAAGGGAAATATGGATTAGAAAGCATCTAAAACTGAGGTTTAATAAAGACAAAGCTTTGTGTAACAAATACATATAAGTCATACGATTATAAAATATACCACATTTGATGAAAGAGAAACTCGACTAAACATACATACCCACATGAACTGAAACAGCAAAGAAACAAGCCCAACAATGCAAATAATTGTAGGCCCTGAACTTAAGGCCCACATAGACTGAAATAGCACAGAAAACAGGCCCAAAACTGAAATAAAGTAAACAGGCCCATAGGGTCATTTTCTTAAATAGAAATAGACAATGCCACACGAATAAGTATACACATCTATCAACTATATACCATTGATATGCACACCCATGGAGATACTAAAATATCCCAAAAAGAAAAGCTTTCACCCTCTTGTTCCTGATGCCGCACAAGATTCAAGGGGTTTCCAGGAACCCCAGACATGGTAGACACCAGGGAAGGCTTAAGCTTAATCCCTAAGTGCTATTTTGCCTCTCCATTTATGTGTTAAGTTCATAGTATATAGGAGAGGGAGTGTTCAAGATTTGTATACTAAACTTACAACAAGAAACTAGCAATAATTATCCATACACACAATATACAATCACATACTTAATCAATCAAATTAATATGGCGCAAAGGTCTGGCCCAAAACATAGATGGCCCAATTGGACCGAAATTTAAAATAAATGAAGAAAATGCAAGGCCCAAACTCCAGTAATAAAAAGAGAGTAGCAGAGGCAAGCAAATAGAAGCCCAACATGTTAGAACAAGTAAAAGACTAAGCCCAACTGAGAACTGGTTAAGGAAAAAGAAAAACTCCCACTTCATATGGGTGATATACCTCACTTATACTAAATATACAAATCCTTGTATACCAGAGGCATATCAAGCTTTGTATACCTGGTACTGGGCATATCCCCAGCTCAAGGCACAAATATAAATGACACATAGCAGGTAAAAGTAAGATTTTCATAGTTGTCACCCAATTCACATATAACAAACCAAGCCAGTATACACCAAGGATTTCATAGAGAAAAGGAATGCCAATATTTCCAACTTACAATTACTGTTTAGGCAAACTAGACCTTCTTAACAGGGCAAAGTCTTTATGCTCATAAAATATGACATAAAGTTATCAAGGGACATGTTCTTTTTATTTTTATTTTTTATTTTTACCATAAGTCAAGTATTGATCTTCAAAACAGACTTAACTTATACTTAGTTTAAACATAGTAACAAACCACAAAGAAAGCATGATTTTAAAATCCAATTTCATAGAGTGTACTGGGCTGATCCCTTAACATGTTTACTAATGATTAGTTGATTGCTTGAAGTTCCTTATTATCATGTATAGGACTTATTTATCCTAACAACTTCCAAACAAATAGACTAGTGACCAATTAATACCATATGAAACTCATGACTAATTCAAAGCAATTAGACTTGTACAAAAAATGGAACCAACTTCTTTTACAAGCTTGAATAGTTAGACAGTTCATGAGGACAATTTAGATCTTTCAAGGAACCACATTTTATCTTCAAAATCACACAGAGGCATAAACAGACAAGAGGATTAAATTAAAATGGGGCAGTATACCTTTCTAACAGTGTTCTACCAATGAACCACAAAGACTCAAGTTTAGCAAAGATATATGAAGACTAGATAGAACACAGAACTTAAGCAAACAATTATAACATGGTTTCTTACCAACTAGATGAGGGGGCAACCAAATAACAGAGATACCAAACAAGTTTTAAACAGTTCAAACTATGCTTAAACTCAGCAAGGCCAGTAACAAGATCAAGGTAGCCTGGACACTCAATACTAATAGGCTTAAATTATTTTTAGTGCCATTATTACATTTAGCCAAACTATAGGGCCTTATCTATTACTTAGAAAAATCAGGCTATAAACAGGACCATACCACATACTATAAAGGGACAATATGCAAAGACAACTAGGTTGCCTATGTTAAAAAACAAATTTCTAAAATTAATAATGCCTAAATCAGGTTATTACCACCATGACAATCAACATAGCTAAACCATACATAAGGCATCTCTAACTAAACATATTAAACTAGACCAACCATATAAAACATGATCAATCAAACAAGCTGAACTAACATATAAAAATGCCTAATTAAGATAGATTAAGCCAAGCCTCATGTAACTAATGTACTTAACTTAACAAACTAAACTAGGCTAGCATATATATACATGTTTAATTAAGAGGCACTGCCACCTCAGGTTTTAACAACTACAAATAGCACATTTCTTTAAAATAGGCATGACCTAGATGAGATCTAGGCACATTAATCAGGTTCAAAACTGTTACACCCTAGAAAATTTCGTGTTACTAAGGCTACAGACGGCTTAATGTGAGCTAAAGGAGGAGCAAATATCACAAGTATAAAGAATGAAATTCTACTGTAGTAGCATGAGTATGATATTTGGAATTCGTACAATATGATTGGAATAATACGTTAAAAGATATATAGCCCTCGTAACCGTAAGCTGAGGTGGGGCCCACATGATGGGATTTTTATAAAGGACATATGATAAGTTATATGGAAAATATATGTGAAGTTAAACACAATTCAAGAAGGACCCTTGAGCCAAATCCAAGTGTAAGCCCTCCAAAAAGATGTTTTTAAGTTACGTTTTCGGGTGATCTGACTTCGGGAGGCCATAACCCCATCATTATTTGGGAATTTGGGAAAACTACTAAAATTAAAGTTGTAGATAATTGAAATACCTTTCCAACCATAGGTCGTGGGCCGGTATGTGACATCGGGATAAAGAGTTATGGACGTTTTAAGGCAGAAATGTCAAGCTGGGCAGTGAAATGGGCCCAACCCGATTCCAAGTCGGGTCAGGCCCATTTCCCTTGCTATTTAAGGGAAATTTTCAGCTTATCTTCCTCATATTCATACCAAAAAAATCCAGAAAATTCTAGAGAGAGGGAAGAGAGCTTTTAGAGAGAGAAACTAAATTTTGATTACAATCTAAGCCCTGAATCCCGTAGCTCATGAAGAGAAAAGTGTTGTACGTTGCGTTGCCTTCAATTTGAGCTAAAACTCAGCCAAGAAGAAGAGTGTTGATGTGGTTTCTGCATACTTAAGGTAATATTAAGGTCCCTTTTTAATTATTAATAAGTTTATTTAGATTTTTAAAGGATTAGAACGGAGAAAATAGCGTTATAAATTCGTTTGTTGTTTTGTTGAGATTTATGGATCGGGGGCTGTTTTAGTTGGATTAAATGGATGGCATTAGCTGAGTTATGATGTATAATAATTGTTGATGTTGTTGACAAGTTGCTGTTCTTGAATTTGGGAGAATAAAGTGTATGAAGATATCATATACAAAGCGTATACCGGGCTGTTTTTATATGATTTTCGTGGCTGTTTTGTGACAATATTTTGGGGCTGTTTGGTGGTTGTTATGAATTATTTTGTGGGCTGGAATATCATGGGATTGGTTGTAGTTGTTGTTGCTGTTGTGTTTGTTGTTATACTGTAGAAATACGAAAATAAAGAAGTGTATACAAGCATTGGTATATGAATGTATATTGGGCTGTTTTGGAAGTTATTTAAGAATGGATTTAATTCTAGTTTGATATGAAATTGTTGGTGTTGCTGTTGTTGGTATTTTGATTGATGTTTGGCTAAATTGGAATCTCGAGGATTGTTAAGTTTTCAGGGGAAATGCTGCCCGAATTTTATTAAGTTTCATTCGTACTTAGATTGGTTATTAAGTGATGTGGATGATCTAACTGTGGCTTATGTTATCTTAATTTTAGACCTACGAGCTCGAGAAGTAGACGTTGGACATTTAAATAAGCGTTAAAGGTATGTAAAGCTAACCCTTCTTTCTTTTTGGCATGATCCATATGAAACAAACAGACGACAAATGTTTAACTCCAAAGAAGCTCCTATTCTTAGAGATACTAGGATGGCTAATGTTCTTGATTTCCAGAACCTATTTCATTATGTCTTGATACGTGTCTATGATTTTAGCCGTCCTATTTTGATATAATCCATAGTGACATTCGAAGGGTACTTGATATGACTATTTTCTTGATTTTCAAATTATGGTTCATTTTGATTATTCTATTAAGTCTCAGATATTATTTAGTGTGTATGAGTTTGTTCAGCTGTGTCTATACGATGTGCTATGGATATTGTTATGTAGTGGCAGCTTTGTCGGCTTGCGTATGATATTGATATGTAGTGGCAGCCTTGTCGGCTTGCGTATCATATTATGTTTTGATTAGTTGTGACTCCTCAGGAGACAGGTTATCCGAGTACGTATATATATGATGACGTTATGAACCTTTGGAGTTCTTATGCAAGTTTCCATATTGTTTCATAGATTCGGTTTGACTATACCTAACAGGTACGTATATGAGTGTCCAGCTCTGGCACTAGTCATGGCCCATGAGGTTGGGTCGTGACAAAAGTGGTATCAGAGCAGTTCATCCTCGGAGTGTCTACAGACCGTGTCTAGTAGAGTCTTGTTTATCGGTGTGTTGTGCACCACATCTATAAACAGGAAGCTACAGGACATTTAGGATGTTACCTTTCCTTCTTACTCTAGATCGTGCGATAGAGCCAAGAGATAGGAAATGATATCCCTTATGTACTGACCTTTGATTTCAGCAGGAGTGTGGTGTCGACAAGAGAAGGTAAATGATGCTACCGGGAGTTACAGAGGCAGGACATTTCATCGAGGTTACGTTATCAAAATTTGTATATATAGAATGGCAAACTGGCCATCATCAAGGTAAGTTATTGTAAGTATAGTAAGAAAATGGATTGAATGTATATATGTTGTTGATAAGTTCAGTTATAAGGTGCACACAGAAGAAGCTGATGGAATCAGTAACGGTAAGCAGAATATATGTCAGATATAGTGTGAATGTTGCAGGTATGATTGAAACCTGCAGTTAAAGATTGAAAGGGAAAGTAAACAGGAAAGTGTAGCAGGTATAGTTTGAGTTGGACATACGAGGTAAGTTCGTCATTTTCATACTGTTATTGATATGGGGAGCCCTGTGCGGCTATGATATGATATAATATATATGTATATGTTGGCCCTGTGAGGCATTGTTGGTAATTCCTACGTGCAGTTTTTGGGATAGTAAGAAATACAGAGGAAACTCTGTCAAAATTTTCCAAGAAATAAAAAGAGAATGAGATATAAGTTCGTAAAAAGTCTTGAAAGGTCATGTCAACAGTAATGGTAAGATTTGACTAAGTTGCAAGTACGTCTGACTTCGAGAGATAAAGTTAACGGTTGAATTGATAATAATAGTAATTATAAGGTCGACATCGGTATGGTAAATTTATCATGTTGGATTAAAGCTTTAAGAGATACCCTCCATGTCATCCGTAAGAGGCATCATTCTTATTTGGGAAATTTTATCTCGAAGAAGCAAATATGAGCAGCAAAGTTTAGAATTCATTTGAATGGACCAGAATACTTTCTAGCCACATTTTACCTTAGAAAGATCTCATGTTGAAGAGCAAAAACGTCCAGCAATTAAGTTTCACTTTTATTTGAAGAGTACAAAGCATACAACAAGTAGTTTATGAACTAAATAGTTCATTCATGACCCAAGAACAAATCTGAAGGTAAACTATGTGAATCAAGCATTAGAAGTCCCGTGGTGCTTGTCGGATTCTAGTCCTTCTTCTTGTGGTGGTTTTGGAGGATGCTTCATAGTGACGTAATCTTGGAGTTGGAGCGCTCTTGTGTTCTTGAGGTAACATTTTACCATATCTTTATGTCCTTGAGTTTATTAGTTCTTAATCAACTAATTGGAGATGGAATTTGTAGAAGGAAAACTCAAACTTGTGGGCTGTCTTAGATCATGTGTTCCATGTGTTGTTGATGAAGTGCTAGGATAATTTGGAAGGGCTTGAGATACTAAGAGATGATTTAGAAAAGGCTAGCAAATCTTAATAGGGTATTATATTGAGGTATCACTGAATTGACAAGTAGGGATAAATTACGACGAGTTTATAGTTAGAAGAAATAACAGTATGATTGAGACAAGGGTACAGAGGAAGCAGAATCGCGACAAATATGAATGTATTGGTAAGATGTCTTGTGAGGCATTCAGGTTAAGATTAACCAGAAAGGGTAAAACGTTAGGTACGCCTACTTCACAGAGTGTGATTAAACCATAGTCAGAATCGTGAATAGGGTTAAAAAAAGGAGGAGAGAGTGTTACATTATGGGATTGGTTACGAACAGGATATAATGAGGATTGTTATGAGAATGAGTAAAGCCCAGTGAGGAAGTGACTAAAAGATATGACGTGATCTATGTGACTAAAGTATAAAGGCAAATGTGAAATGGAAAGGCAAGGTATAGAACGAATGAGAAAGACTTATAAAGTTCTATAGGGAATGTTCAGAATAAAGATTATGTGATAACGGAAATAAAAGAGAGCACAAGAAAAGAAGGATGTAATTAAAAGAAGGAAATAAGAAGGAAGCGAGCGAGATAACAGTGCAGTAATAGGTTATGACATGTATAGCTGAGGACACGAGTAATATAAGTGACGGAACTGTGAAAGACCAAACTATAAAAAGATGAGCAACGAAGCAGAATGAGTGCCAGAAAATGACTGGTATGATAAGAACAAATAGGGATGAACAGAATACACTTTGAAAAAGAGAAAGGGATTATGTAGGAGTAGTGATTTCCGAAAGATACAAGAGCAGCAAGAGATTCCTCGTGCACAGAATAAAAGATGGACATAGAATGGAGAAATGGAAAGGAATACTAAAGGAAGCACCCAAGATAGACGTAATTAATGGAGTACGAGTGTAAAAATAAAAGGGAAATACATAGCTACGACCTTAAAGGTGTAATACGACGACAAGGCGATAAGATAAGACTATCATTAAGATGAACTTGATATGATTTTGGGTAAGTTGGAAGTCAGTGTTAGGAACACAACAAGGGTAGAAGAGCATAAGGCATAAAGGAGTACTGCGCGTATACGACTTTACCTCGGAAATAGTGAAATCCTTAAAGGACAAGGACTGTGGGCCTGAGGAACAGATGGTGTATTGTAAATTTATTAAAGGAAACAGATGATGTAGGTCGGGATAAAGATGATGTTACAAGAGAACTTTGGACACTTATCATTGGAAAATAAGTGCTACCTAATTGAGAATTTTGAATGACTACAGGTACTAATTAATTATTGATTGGAGTAAGTGGAATGTGGCCTAGGATGAGTTGATACATTGATTGCATTACTCGAGTACAAATTATCAGATACGATTTTATACTATATATGGAAAGGTTCTCATCGCTTCACGATTTTGTTAAGGTTTCGTACGTGGATAATCAAAATCATAAATTATAAAGAAAAGATATGGATATGGTACGGTGTGCCAAGTGAATTGAAAAAAAGGGGGGGGGGGATCAGATGAATTTGAAGATTCGAAATAGGGACGTAGAGCGGAATATAAACAGATAATGGTATAAGGACACCCTAAAGGGGGGAAGCGGGTGTGATAAAAAGCAAGTGTTAGATGGAAGCAATTGACACTGCAATATGTTTGATATGGATACTTAAACTTCAAGTGAGATCCCTTTCCGAAACAAATTAGTAAGATCTGAAGGCCAGCAATAAACGGATAGAAGTCAGGATGGTATTTGAGACAAGACCGAGGATCATTTGTAAAGATCTTGTATGATATGGCATTACAAAGTGGGTGCTTATAAAAAGAAAGAGTATGACATAAGAATGGTAACGAGTAACTTAAGAGATATTATAAAGAATAGCAATGCTATACTAGATTAGAGGCTAAGATTTGGCAATAGAGTTGTGCGCTAATGATGTTGCGACTTATAAGTAGCAAAGGGGAGAGATAGAAAATCTCCTATAGTTGGATATGAGAAAATCAAAGGGTAAAATAAAGAAAGGGAAAAGAGTATGACCAGATAGCTACGAGTGAGCTTTAGTACGGATGAAATATGTAAAGCAGAATGAACCGGGAGAAGGAAGGACTACGACTAAGATTGGACATACTTTATACAAGCTGTACAAAAATAGTTATGCAACCTACGAATATTTGTATGCTAAGGTTGAGACCAAGTGAGTACTTGATAAGAAGAGTAAGGATTCAGTAATAGCAATGCGGTAATGATATTTTGGGTACATTAAGGAAATGTGTAAGATGGTTTGAGCCAAATTACCAAGATAGAATTAGTACTAAGGGAAAATTGGACATGGCCATAGTTGAGCCCCGATACCGATTGAAAGATACAAGAGAAAAATGCAAGTAAAGCATAAAGACTAGTGAAACGACGCTAAGGTATTTGAGCACCTTCGCATGCTCTTGAAAAGATCTCAACATAATGTGTGACAGAAAAGCTAAGAAAATAAATTAAATAAAGAAACGGCACGGGATAATATGCCTAAAGTGTTACAAGTGGAAATGGTGAAACAGTTCAAGCGAGACGATCAGAACAAACTGGTTACTGGATGACATTGAATTTATATGTCAAATTCAAAAATTCTTTCAGAATTGTACCAGTTAATAATAGACAGATCACATAGCAGCTAGATAAGGTTATCATATGAGGGAACTCCAGCGCTACTTGAAAGCCAACTCTAAAGATCGAGATTAAGAGCTAAAAGCAAAGTGATAGTTAAAATCGTTTAATAAGAAAGTCGAGAAGTGATACATGATGCTGAAGATCCCAGAGTATGGACTGTAACACAGAGCAACGTAAGGTTATTGAAGCAAAATAATGTTACACCAAGGGAAATTTCGTCTTATTCGTAGAGTCTGCGAAGGGTCTACAGGTTACCAGAGGCATGAAATACTCCAGAGATTGTAAAGTCTAATAAATGAATGAGGGACGTCTAGGCGTGAGAGGTAAGATGAAGTGAACTATACGTCTTAAAGGAGTAACTATAGAAGAAGAAAGAGTCAAGTTAAGACTACGTGCACAAGGAGAGAGTAAGATTTCAGCGGAAGAGCTCGCAATACAATCGTCAACCAACTGCGAAATGAAAATGACAGTAAAGACAACGGCATGGAATTATCACCTCGAGAGGCAAGAGCAAGAACAAATATTATGGGAATGGTTACTTAGAGATCTGGAATGCGTTATAATAAACTGAAGGGATCGACCAATGAAGGAGGCATGTGCAAGGTATAATTCAGTAAAAGAACGTTTAAGGAAGTATTGGAAGTGCAGAATTAGTTTAACATTCGAGAACGAATGTTCCAAAGGGGGGAAAGATGTTACACTCCAGAAAATTTCGTGTTACTAAGGCTACAGACGGCTTAATGTGAGCTCAAGGAGGAGCAAATATCACAAGTATAAAGAATGAAATTCTACTGTAGTAGCATGAGTATGATATTTGGAATTCGTACAATATGATTGGACAATATATGTGAAGTTATTGAGGTGGGGCCCACATGATGAGATTTTTATAAAGGACATATGATAAGTTATATGGACAATATATGTGAAGTTAAACACAACTCAAGGAGGACCCTTGAGCCAAATCCAAGTGTAAGCCCTCCAAAAAGATGTTTTTAAGTTACGTTTTCGGGTGATCTGACTTCGGGAGGCCATAACCCCATCATTATTTGGGAATTTGGGAAATATCCTGAAATGAAAGTTGTAGATAATTGAAATACCTTTCCAACCATAGGTCGTGGGCATGTATGTGACATCGGGATAAAGAGTTATGCACGTTTTAAGCCAGAAAGGTCAAGCTGGGCAGTGAAATGGGCCCAACCCGATTCCAAGTCGGGTCAGGCCCATTTCCCTTGCTATTTAAGGGAAATTTTCAGCTTATCATCCTCATATTCATACCAAAAAAATCCAGAAAATTCTAGAGAGAGGGAAGAGAGCTTTTAGAGAGAGAAACCAAATTTTGATCACAGTCTGAGCCCTGAATCCCAAAGCTCATGAAGAGAAAAGTGTTGTACGTTGCTTTACCTTCAATTTGAGCTAAACATCAGCACGGAAGAAGAGTTTTGACGTGGTTTCTGCATACTTAAGGTAATATTAAGGTCCCTTTTTCGTTGTTAATAAGTTTATTTAGAGTTTTAACGGATTAGAACGGAGAAAATAACGTTATAAATTCGTTTTTTTGTTGAGATTTATGGATCGGGGGCTATTTTAGTTGGATTAAATGGATGGAATTAGCTGAGTTATGATGTATAATAATTGTTGATGTTGTTGACAAGTTGCTGTTCTTGAATTTGGGAGAATAAAGTGTATGAGGATATCTTATACAAAGCGTATACCGGGTTGTTTTTATATGATTTTCGTGGCTGTTTTGTGACAATATTTTGGGGCTGTTTGGTGGTTGTTATGAATTGTTTTGTGGACTGGAATATCGTGGGATTGGCTGTAGTTGTTGTTGTTGTTGTGTTTGTTGTTATACTATATATATACGAAAATAAGGAAGTGTATACAAGCATTGGTATACGAATGTATATTGGGCTGTTTTGGAAGTGATTTAAGAATGGATTTAATTCTAGTTTGATATGAAATTGTTGGTGTTGCTATTGTTGGTATTTGGATTGATGTTTGGCTAAATTAGAATCTCGAGGATTGTTAAGTTTTCAGGGGAAATGCTGCCCGAATTTCGTTATGTTTCATTCGTACATGGATTGGTTAGTAAGTGATGTGGATGATCTAACTGTGGCTTATGTTATCTTAATTTTAGACCTACGAGCTCGAGAAGTTGACGTTGGACATTTAAATAAGCGTTAAAGGTATGTAAAGCTAACCCTTCTTTCTTTTTGGCATGATCCATAGGAAACAAACAGACGACAAATGTTTAACTCCAAAGAAGCTCCTATTCTTAGAGATACTAGGATGGCTAATGTTCTTGATTTCTAGAACCTATTTCATTATATCTTGATACGTGTCTATGATTTCAGCCATCCTATTTTGATATAATCCATAGTGACATTCGAAGGGTACTTGATATGACTATTGTCTTGATTTTCAAATGATGATTCATTTTGATTATTCTATTGAGTCTCAGATATGATTTAGTTTACATATGGTTTCTCACTACTCTGCTCGTGCATGCCTCAATATATCTTTCACTGAGTCCCAGGCCAGGATACGTTTTCGTGCACAGTTTCACTGCATTGTTCACCGAGTCCTCATTAGAGGGCCGGGATACGGTATATATATATATATATATATATATATGATATGATGATATGATAATGTGATGATATAATGATATGATGATGTGATTATGGCGCCAAGGATGGCATATAATGACTTTATTCACCGAGTCCCATAATGGGCCGGGTATGATATATGATAGTGACATGCATGATTTACATTTCATAAGGCAAGTGTAATGGTATCTTTGATTGAAATACTTGTCTCCTGTAATCTCTATTTCAGTGATGATCCTATTTATTGTATTTCATGCTTTATATACTCAGTACATATCTCGTACTGACCCCCCTTTCTTCAAGGGGCTGCGTTTCATGCCCACAGGTACAGATAGTCGGTTTGGTGACCCTCCAGCTTAGGACTTCTACTCAGCTGTCTTGGAGAGCTCCACTGTTCCGGAGCCTATACTTTTGGTACAGATCTTATGATGTATATATATGTTTATCCAGGGGTACGACGGGGCCCTGTCCCGTCATATTTCACTATCGATACTCTTAGAGGTCTTTAGACATATGCGTGGGTTGTGTATGAATTTGTTCAACTGTGTCTATTTGATGTGCTATGGATATTGTTATGTAGTGGCAGCCTTGTCGGCTTGCGTATGATATTGATATGTAGTGGCAGCCTTGTCGGCTTGCGTATCATATTATGTTTTGATTAGTTGTGACTCCTCAGGAGACAGGTTATCCGAGTATGTATATATATGATGACGTTATGAACCTTTGGAGTTCTTATGCAAGTTTCCATATTGTTTCATAGATTCGGTTTGACTATACCTAACAGGTACATATATGAGTGTCCAGCTCGGGCACTAGTCATGGCCCATCGGGTTGGGTCAAGACAAAAACATATGCCCACATGACACAATTTTTGGCCTTCTTCAGATTAAACAAATAGCTTAATGCAGGACCAGTTGGTGTCACACAACACTAGCTAATTAATTTGTTAATAGGGTTATGTCCAATAGTTATAGCATTCTATCACAGTTGTATAACACACCTCTTGATCTCATGGACATGATTCAAAAAATAACCTCATATAAACTCTAACAGAACCAATTTATGGAGACCAAGCACAACTTTATCCTACCATACTAAAGCAAGGGGAAACTAAAAGACTAGTCACCATTAACATCATGGTAAACTAACAAATAAAACCAATCACACCAAGAATGACTTATACTAAACCATTATATTAAACCATCTAAGCAACTAACTAAATCACACACTAACCGCAGTATTGTCACGACCCAACCCCGTAGGCCGTGACTAGTGCCCGATCTGGGCAACCAAACCCATCTATCATATGCATTCAAGTATATAGCAGAAGCCGTCAAGGCCATATTCTAAATTTAGATAATTTTCAGAAAAATTTCGGCAGAGTTTCCTTTGTTTTACAGACTATCCAAAATAACCCTGCGCACAGAAAATACCAACAAAGGCCACACTGGCCAACAGGGCAACATGTAAACATATGCGGATCGGCCGCCGCGGCGAATGAGATCGCCCAAACACATCATATACACACATCCGTCCAGAAAGACCCAACCCACAAACATGTCCACAGACCTCTAAACAGACCGATAGAATCATATGACGGGACAGGGCCCCGCCGTACCCAAATAGTCAGATATACAGAAATATATACATAACAAAAGATGTATGTACCAAAAGTGGACTCCGGATCAAAAGGGAGTACTCCGAAATAGCAGAAAGTGGAGCCTACAGTGATGGATCACCTGTGTCTGTACCTGCGGGCATGAAACGCAGCCCCCGAAGAAAGGGGGTCAGTACGAAAGATGTACTGAGTATGTAAAGCATAGAGTACAGAAATATGAGCCACAACTGAAAACAAACAGGATACAAAGGGGAAATACCGAACAGTATATCAAAATCTGTATCAAAACCATATATACGTAATGCAAACAAAATCATGCAAAGCTCAGGAATGTGGTCACCAATCCGACGCTGGTGCCACACACAGCATAACACCGGAAGGTTCAAATCTCCGTACATCCCCGAGCACACATATCAGCATAGCATATCACCAGCCATATCACAGCATAACTCCAAACGGAACCCGGCCCTATGGCGAGGTCTCGGGAACCGTAACACAGCATACGACCGAATGTATCATAGCGCGCACGAATCATAACCGGCCCGGGAACCGGTGAACGAAGTCACAATAAGGGCACGAGCGGAGTCGTGAGCAAACAATGCAACTTATAAGTCAAAACACCTTTTGAAACTTAATAATATCATAAGCTAACTCATTAATCAAATAGTTCGAATAACTAGGCAATACGGGGTTCGTTTCACAAAAGTATTTCCAACATAGTATTTATGGTTCAAAATATAGTTTAGAATATCGTGGCAGTCAAAACATTATTTTATGATAGCCAAATTCATAACCAAAAGTGTTTTGCCGACATTTTACAAGAATGGGCATAATAGAGCAAACAAAGAAGTCTCGATGCTAGCGGGCCCACCGCGGGTCAAGTCGAGGTGGCGGACATGAATCACAGACATTTGGGGTCTATGGAATCATACATGGAAGTCTCGAGGCAACTTGATTACATTTACAAAAGTTTCGGACGTTAGATCACTTTTCAATATAATATGAGTTTTATAATTCAATTCAATTGAATGAATAATACTAAATTTCCAATTCGGATTTCTAGGAACAGAATTGCCCTCGGGGCTCCAATATCGACCTAGTATACCTAAGACATGCCAAAAGAAGGAATGGGTAGCCTTACATACCTTATAAGCGTCTTACGCCCGTCAAAACTCAAATCCCGTTTCGCTCAGAATCTACAAATGGTCAAAGTTACCAATTAGGAATTTCAAGACTTCAAGGATTCATTTAACTTTATATTTGTCTACCGAAATTTCGGCAGCACTTCCCCTATACATATAACATCCCCGAGGCTCAGCTCGGCTCAATATCTCAACAACAACAACCCAACAATACCAAATAAATCAAGAATCACAACAAAATAAGTTCTAGCATTAATACTCTTCTTTTCTACATAAAGCGACGACTATCATTCGAACATCACAACATCAAACTAACATCAAAATTATCGTATTCATGTTCTCATTCAAGGTTATTCAAACGTATTTTCAATAGCGTTCCAAGCAATATACATGGATTCAAGTATGCCGCCAAATTCCATATTCCATCCGACACTTCAACAAATGCGACAAACCTACCAACTCGCATTGTTTTCATCCAAATTCATTAGCAACAACATCAATTCTCACTTTAGACCTTTACTTGCAAGATTACATAATAACTTTATTAAAACACATAATTTCCCATAACGACATACATGCAACTTCAACGTCGACTTAAGTCATTAAACCTTAATTTGCGTCACAAATGCCACAACGACGCAACTAACGAACTAAATAGAATTTAATTCACTTTCACTTCCACTCCCACATGGCTCACGGCCAAACACCTCCCACATACACACACACGGTCATGCACAACACAACACAATTCAATATTCTCCATGAAACTTCAATCACTTCCACATATACACCCATTTCATAACATAAAACACATGGAAATCTTACCTTTCTCTTGAAATTCCGATTTGCCGCAAACGTCGCTCTTTCGCCAAACTAATGGTATCACGTCGGAGAGCGTCTTTGACTTGCTACAACTACAAGAAGGACATGATTTTTATGATCAAAGCAAAGGCTAGAGAATTCATTTTTTGGAGGGTTCGGCCGAGAGCCTCTTTTGAGGTGTTCTTCAAATTTTTTTTTGTTTGTTTGGTTTTCTTGAAAATTCTAAAAGAGGAGCATGAATATATCTTGCTAATATGGTCACATGGAACTCACATGACCACTTAAAATGGGGCTTGGGCCTTGGCTCCTTGGCCGGCCACCCCTAGTATTTGGGCTTCAATTTTCTTCCAATTTTTCTTGGCCCAATTCATTAAAATCTCATTTGTTTTTGTAACTCCCGAAACTAATTTCCAAAATCCAAATTTGCCCTCGGCCTTCCCCGAGGTCTTTGCACCAATACTTCCATAAACAACATAAACATATTAACTGAAATCAAAGATATGGCCTTATAACATACAAGTCTAAATTATTTTCAAGATTTCAAATTATGCGAAAACACGGGACATAACATTCTCCCCCCCTTTAGAACATTCGTCCCCGAATGTTAAATTACTCTTATAAGGTCTTATGAGCATAACAGGGGAGTCCCTCTCTTGTAAGTAGTACACATAATTCATCCATCGATTAATACAAAAAGTTTTAAAAAAAAAGTTTAGATTACCCGTGGGCGTAGGAAACAAGTGGGGATATTTCCCTCCTCATCTCCTCCTCCGACTCCCAGGTCATCTCTTCCCGGTTGTTATTGCGCCATAGGACTTTAACAGAAGGCACTTCCTTAGTGCGTAGTCTCCTGACCTGCTGATCCAGAATAGTTATAGGCTACTCTTCATAAGAAAAATGCTCCGTTACCTGAATGTCATTTATTGGGAATATTCTGGAAGGATCACCAATACATTTTCGCAGCATGGACACATGAAATACTGGGTGCACTGCCTCCAAATCAGATGGTAAGTCTAGCTCATAGGCGACCTCGCCTATCTTCCGAATGATCTGATACGGCCCGATATACCGCGGGCTTAACTTACCCTTTTTACCGAATCTCATAACACCCTTCATAGGCGACACCTTCAAAAATACCCAGTCGCCAACCTGAAACTCTAATGGTCGACGTCATCTGTCTGCATATGCCTTCTGTCGACTCTGTGCAGCCAACAATCGCTCCCGAATAAGTTTCACTTTATCTACTGCTTCCTGGATCACATCTGGCCCAATTAATTTAGTTTCGCCCACATCGAACCACCCAATAGGAGATCTGCATTTCCTGCCATAAAGAGCTTTGTACGGTGCCATCTAAATGCTGGAGTGATAACTGTTATTATAGGCAAATTCAATAAGCGGCAAATGATCATCCCAGCTGCCTCTGAAATCAATAACGCAGGCCCGCAACATATCTTCCAGCGTCTGAATAGTGTGCTCGGCCTGCCCGTCGGACTGAGAATGAAAAGCTGTACTGAGGCTCACCTGAGTCCCTAATCCCTCCTGAAATGACCTCCAGAAATTTGTCATAAACTGGGCACCTCGGTCAGTAATAATAGATACAGGGACTCCGTGAAGTCTGACTATCTCTCTGATATATAATCTAGCATAATCCACAGCCGAATAAGTAGTCCGAACGGGGAGAAAATGGGCTGATTTCGTCAATCTGTCAACAATAACCCAAATAGAATCATACCTGCGTGGAGTGCGCGGTAACCCAACAACGAAATCCATATTAATCATTTCCCATTTCCAGGCTAGAATTTCCACCTCCTGTAATAATCCACCAGGCTTCTGGTGTTCAATTTTAACTTGCTGGCAATTCGGGCACTAACTAACGAACTCGGCAATATCTTTCTTCATACCGTCCCACCAATATAAACACTTGAGATCATGATACATTTTTGTGGAACCAGGATGAACAGAATACCGTGCATTATGCGCCTCACCCATAATTTGTCGCTGTAGGCCTGCAACATCTGGTACACAGAATCTGCCTTCATATAATAATACCCCTTCAGGCGAAATTTCAAACGGAGCCTTTTCTTTATTAAGGGCCACATCTCTATACTGAACCAGGATAGGATATTCAAACTGACGCTGCTATAATAGATGATTCAGCAACTGCACGAACAGAAATCCCAGAATCTCCAGAATCCGCCAAACGAACTCCAAGGCTGGCCAACTGATGAATTTCACGAACCAAGTCTTTCTTGTCAGATGGTACATCAGCTAAACTGCCCATGGACTTGCGGCTAAGTGCATCCACTACCACATTGGCTTTCCCAGGATGGTACAGGATATCAACGTCATAGTCTTTCAATAACTCAAGCCATCTTCTCTACCGCAAATTTAGTTCTTTCTGTTTAAAAATATACTGGAGACTCTTATGGTCCGTATACATATCAACGTGGACCCCATATAAATAATGCCGCCAAATCTTCAAAGCATGAATCACCGCGGCTAACTCAAGATCATGAGTGGGATAATTCTTCTCGTGCGGTCTGAGCTGCCGGGAAGCATAGGCTATGACTCGACCGTGTTGCTTCAACACGCAACCTATCCCAATACCAGAGGCATCACAATAGACAACATACCCGTCTGATCCTTCTGGAAGAGCTAATACTGGTGCTGTAATTAATTTTTCTTTCAACATCTGAAAGCTGCGCTCGCAGGCATCGGTCCACTGAAATTTCGCTGCTTTCTGAGTAAGCTTCGTCAGTGGTGCGGCAATAGAAGAAAATTTTTCCACGAACCTCCGATAATATCCGGCTAACCCCAGAAAACTGTGCACCTCTGTCGGTGTAGTAGGCCTGGGCCAATTCTGTATAGCTTCAATTTTCTGCGTATCAACCCGAATACCGTCTGCTTCGACAATATGCCCCAAGAAAGCCACAGAAGTTAACCAGAATTCATATTTGGAAAATTTAGCATATATTTTCTGTTGACAGAGAGTGCCAAGTACTGTCCTCAAATGATCCGAATGCTCCTCTGCTGTTCGTGAATAAATCAAAATATCATCGATAAACACAATCACGAACATGTCCAGGAAAGGCCGAAATACCCGATTCATCAGATCCATAAATACTGCTGGAGCATTAGTCAACCCGAAAGACATAACTCTGAATTCATAATGCCCGTACCGGGTCCTGAAAGCAGTCTTCGGGATATCTGATTCTCGCACTCGCACCTGATGATAACCCGAGCGCAAATCTATCTTTGAAAAATATTTGGAACCCTGCAACTGATCAAACAAATCATCAATCCGGGGGAGGGGATATTTATTCTTTATAGTCACCTTATTTAATTGTCGATAATCAATACACATTCGCAGTGACCCATCTTTCTTTCTTACAAATAATACCGGCGCTCCCCAGGGTGATGTACTGGGTCTGATAAAGGCTTTATCTAACAGATCTTTCAGTTGCTCTTTCAATTCAGCCGGTGCCATTCTGTACGGAGGAATAAATATAGGATGCATATCCGGCAACAAGTCTATAGTGAAATCTATCTCCCGTTCAGGTGGAAGACCCGGAAGCTCATCTGGGAACACATCTGGGAATTCATTAACAACCGAAACAGACTGAAGAGTAGGTGTCTCGGCTGTAGTATCGTGCACACGAACCAGATGGTAGATATAACCTTTCTGAATCATCTTCTTAGCCTTGAGGTACGAAATAAACTTACCCCTCGGCGATGCTGTAGACCCGAACCACTCTATAACTGGCTCCCCTGGAAACTGAAAACGGACTACCTTTTTCTGGCAGTCAACATTAGCATAACAGGAAGCTAACCAGTCCATACCCATAATGACATCGAATTCCAACATATCTAATTCTATCAAATCAGCTTTAGTGCAGTGATCATATATAGTCACAGAACAATCCCTATATACCTGCCTCGCTATAATACAATCCCCGACCGGTGTAGCTACCTCAAATGGCTCTATAGGCTCAGACACTATCCCAATTTTACTAGCAACGAGCGGGGAAATATATGATAAAGTAGAACTAGGATCAATCAGTGCATATACAGATCTGGAGAAAACCAGTAATGTACATGTGACGACATTAGGCGAAGCCTCCTGGTCTTGGCGACTGGCTAAGGCATATATGCGGTTCGAGGGACCGCTAGAACCTGAAGCGCTGCCACGGCCTCGACCACGTCCCGCCGGTGCCGGCATACCTCGCCCCGCAAGGCGTGCAACTGATGGAGCAGATGATGAACCAGCGGCTGATCCCGTCAGCTGAGCTACACTACCAGAACCACTCGCCAACGGACAATCTCGCATAATATGGCCCTGACCGCCGCATGAAAAATAGGCTCCAGTAAGTCGATAACACTCTCCCGGGTGCGATTTCCCGTAATGGGAACAACGGGGCCTGGGTGGTCTGGGCTGGCTGGGACCTCTGGCTATCTGTGACCCTGATGCTCTGGAGCTCTGACCGGCCCCAGACTATCCTGCACTGTAAAATCTCCTACCGGCTGGCTGTGTACCCCGGCCTGACGGAGGAGGATGTCTGCCTGACTGCTGCTGCTGAGGCTGTCCGCCTCAAGAATCCCCAGAATAACCTGTGGATCTGGCCCTCTTGGGCGACCTCCTGTCCCGATCTTTGCTGGAATAATCAGCTCTATGTCGATCCTCCATACCCAGGGCATAAGCCTGTAGTCGGGCAATATCCATGTCTGCCTGCAATGCCACCGCCATAAAACCATCAATCAAATAGCGGTCTAACCCCATCACGTATCTGTGCATCCGATCGGCCATATCTGCTACTATGGCAGGTGCATACCGGGCCAAAGAATCAAACTCCATATTATACTCACGGACACTCCGACCCCTCTGCTGCAGATGCAAAAATCGGTCAACCCGCGCTCGCCGTAACTCTGGGGGCAAAACGTGGTGAGTGAAAGCAGTCACGAACTCGTCCCAAGTAGCTGGGGTAGCACCCTCACCCCTGGATAGCTCCCAGGACTCATACCAGTGAGCAGCAACATCCCGTAGTCTATGCGAAGCCAACTCAACAGACTCAGTCTCTGGAGCTCTGACCAAATCTAGTGAGCGCCGCATCCCCCGAATAAAGTCATGGGGGTCCTCGTCGGGCTTAGACCCAAAAAACTCTGGAGGGCCACATAATAGGAACTCTCGAACCCTCAGGCTGTCACGCCTGTCGTCATCGTCATCATCTCTCCGCCCGCGTCTGCGAGCCTGCCCCGCTACCAGTGTGGTCAATAACTGCACAGCCTCTCTCAGTGTCCTGTCCTCCGCCCCTGGCTGAGGAGCTGGAGCCTCAGGTGCGGGTACTCGGGCCCCTGGAGCTGCTGATGGACCTGCTCCAGGCTCCGCCGGTGGTGGTGTAGTGGATCCCTCTGAATGGGGCACAACCTCGGGCGAATCATAAACACGAGCCCGGGTAACTCGTTGTGCCTGACTAGTGCCTGCCATCCCTGCCTTGCCCTTCTGGGTCGCCGTTGCCTTCTTCGGAGGCATCACTGCAAACACAATAACGAATCAGATCAAAATCATCCTAGTAGCACAGCTCTAACGCACGATCTAAGATTCCAAAGAAAGGTAACACCCTAAATGCCCTATAGCCCCCTGTTTATAGATGTGGTGCAAAACACACCGATAAACCAGACTCTACGAGACACGGCCTGTAGACATTCCGAGGACAGACTGCTCTGATACCACTTTTGTCACGACCCAACCCCGTAGGCCGTGACTAGTGCCCGATCTGGGCACCCAAACCCATCTATCATAAGCATTCAAGTATATAGCAGAAGCCGTCAAGGCCATATTCTAAATTTAGATAATTTATAGAAAAATTTCGGCAGAGTTTCCTTTGTTTTACAGACTATCCAAAATAACCCTGCGCACAGAAAATACCAACAAAGGCCACACCGGCCAACAGGGCAACATGTAAACATATGCGGACCGGCCGC
This sequence comes from Lycium barbarum, assembly GCF_019175385.1. Classification (NCBI taxonomy): domain Eukaryota; kingdom Viridiplantae; phylum Streptophyta; class Magnoliopsida; order Solanales; family Solanaceae; genus Lycium; species Lycium barbarum. Next base: position 43,204,675 of record NC_083341.1, on the reverse strand, counting down.
CGCGGCGAATGGGATCGCCCAAACACATCATATACACACATCCGTACAGAAAGACCCAACCCACAAACATGTCCACAGACCTCTAAACAGACCGATAGAATCATATGACGGGACAGGGCCCCGCCGTACCCAAATAGTCAGATATACAGAAATATATACATAACAAAAGATGTATGTACCAAAAGTGGACTCCGGATCAAAAGGGAGTACTCCGAAATAGCAGAACGTGGAGCCTACAGTGATGGATCACCTGTGTCTGTACCTACAGGCATGAAACACAGCCCCCGAAGAAAGGGGGTCAGTACGAAAGATGTACTGAGTATGTAAAGCATAGAGTACAGAAATATGAGCCACAACTGAAAACAAACAGGATACAAAGGGGAAATACCGAACAGTATATCAAAATCTGTATCAATACCATATATACGTAATGCAAATAAAATCATGCAAAGCTCAGGAACGTGGTCACCACTCCGACGCTGGTGCCACACACAGCATAACACCGGAAGGTTCAAATCTCCGTACATCCCCGAGCACACATATCAGCATAGCATATCACCAGCCATATCACAGCATAACTCCAAACGGAACCCGGCCCTATGGCGAGGTCTCGGGAACCGTAACACAGCATACGGCCGAATGTATCATAGCGTGCACGAATCATAACCGGCCCGGGAACCGGTGAACGAAGTCATAATAAGGGCACGAGCGGAGTCGTGAGCAAACAATGCAACTTATAAGTCAAAACACCTTTTGAAACTTAATAATATCATATGCTAACTCATTAATCAAATAGTTCGAATAACTAGTCAATACGGGGTTCGTTTCACAAAAGTATTTCCAACATAGTATTTATGGTTCAAAATATAGTTTAGAATATCGTGGCAGTCAAAACATTATTTTATGATAGCCAAATTCATAACCAAAAGTGTTTTGCCGACATTATACAAGAATGGGCATAATAGAGCAAACAAAGAAGTCTCGATGCTAGCGGGCCCACCGCGGGTCAAGTCGAGGTGGCGGACATGAATCACAGACATTTGGGGTCTATGGAATCATACAAGGAAGTCTCGAGGCAACTTGATTACATTTACAAAAGTTTCGGACATTAGAACACTTTTCAATATAATATGAGTTTTATAATACCATTCAATTGAATGAATAATACTAAATTTCCAATTCGGATTTCTAGGAACAGAATTGCCCTCGGGGCTCCAATATCGACCTAGTATACCTAAGACATGCCAAAAGAAGGAATGGGTAGCCTTACATACCTTATAAGCGTCTTACGCCCGTCAAAACTCAAATCCCGTTTCACTCAGAATCTACAAATGGTCAAAGTTACCAATTAGGAATTTCAAGACTTCAAGGATTCATTTAACTTTATATTTATCTACCGAAATTTCGGCAGCACTTCCCCTATACATATAACATCCCCGAGGCTCAGCTCGGCTCAATATCTCAACAACAACAACAACCCAACAATACCAAATAAATCAAGAATCACAACAAAATAAGTTCTAGCATTAATACTCTTCTTTTCTACATAAAGCGACGACTATCATTTGAACTTCACAACATCAAACTAACATCAACATTATCGTATTCATGTTCTCATTCAAGGTTATTCAAACGTATTTTCAATAGCGTTCCAAGCAATATACATGGATTCAAGTATGCCGCCAAATTCCATATTCCATCCGACACTTCAACAAATGCGACAAACCTACCAACTCGCATTGTTTTCATCCAAATTCATTAGCAACAACATCAATTCTCACTTTAGACCTTTACTTGCAAGATTACATAATAACTTTATTAAAACACATAATTTCCCATAACGACATACATGCAACTTCAACGTCGAATAAGTCATTAAACCTTAATTTGCGTCACAAATGCCACAACGACGCAACTAACGAACTAAATAGAATTTAATTCACTTTCACTTCCACTCCCACATGGCTCACGGCCAAACACCTCCCACATACACACACAGTCATGCACAACACAACACAATTCCATATTCTCCAAGAAACTTCAATCACTTCCACATATACACCCATTTCATAACATAAAAACATGGAAATCTTACCTTTCTCTTGAAATTCCGATTTGCCGCAAACGTCGCTCTTTCGCCAAACTAATGGTATCACGTCGGAGAGCGTCTTGCACTTGCTACAACTACAAGAAGGACACGATTTTTATGATCAAAGCAAAGGCTAGAGAATTTTTTTTTGGAGGGTTCGGCCGAGAGCCTCTTTTGAGGTGTTCTTCAAATTTTTTTTTGTTTGTTTGGTTTTCTTGAAAATTCTAAAAGATGAGCATGAATATATCTTGCTCATATCGTCACATGGAACTCACATGACCACTTAAAATGGGGCTTGGGCCTTGGCTCCTTGGCCGGCCACCCCTAGCATTTGGGCTTCAATTTTCTTCCAATTTTTCTTGTCCCAATTCGTTAAAATCTCATTTTTTTTTGTAACTCCCGAAACTAATTTCCAAAATCCAAATTTGTCCTCGGCCTTCCCCGAGGTCTTTGCACCAATACTTCCATAAACAACATAAACATATTAACTGAAATCAAAGATATGGCCTGATAACATACAAGTCTTAATTATTTACAAGATTTCAAATTATGCGAAAACACGGGACATAACAAGTATATATGGAAAAAAAAGTAGACCAAACACATAATGATTAATATGTGGGGCAAGTAAGCATATATAAAAAAACTAACTAAATAAACAAATAAAGAGAAAGGGTAGGAATGTTACCTTTTTTTTGTGAAACCTTGTCGAGATTTGGAATTGGAGACCTTCTACTCCTCAGATCCCAAGCTCAATGTAACATCCCGTAAAGTTGAACTAGGTGTGAATGTATAAAAATATAGTGTTAAGATGATATTTTATCTATATGAATCCATTCTTGACGAATTCGAGTGGAAGATGGTCGTTTTGAAGTTAAACCAATAATTGAAGTTCTAAAGGGCTTCTAAATTCATCTAAATCTGAGATAGTCTGCACTTATGTCAAGTTTAGGGTATTTAAGTTGGGAATTTGAGAAAAAATTATAAAATGAAAGTTGTAGGCCTCTGAAACACCTCTCCAACCACATAAAGTGGCGCTCAAACGGATCTACGTACAGGGAGTTATGATTGTTTTACTGAGAAAATATTGATTGTCGGAAAAATGTGGTGGCACGCGTCGCGGACCCAGCACGGAAAAATTCAGCTGCAGACCAATAAAAACATGATCAGGTGCTGAACCCGCGACGCAGACTCAGTACGGAGCGGGGAATATTTTCTGGTTCAGAATTTTCTTTAAGTCCTACTTGGTTGTGTTATTTCCCACTTCGTTTCAAATCAATATTTCTGAGGAAAAGAACCCTAGAAAAGTTTCTTTAACCCTAAGGTAAGTTCTCACTCAATCTTGATCATTCCCACACCATATCCATCCCTTCTTGATAGAAAATCATCTCTCTAAAACCCCAAGTTCTTGAATTCTCAAGAAGAAGAAGATAGGGGCATGTGGAATTCGTCTATCTCACGCCCCAAAACCCACCCTAGACGTGATAGGCATCCGACATCATGAACAACATCGGAAGGACCTAAACAACACAATAATAATACTTGAATCCGCCAGGTTCAACATTCTCCTCCAACAGTTTATAAATTAATATAACAAATCATGAATATATGAATTAAATCAGCGGAAGTCTTTATAAGTAAATAGTCATAAACGTGGCAAACACCCATTAAGTCATACGAGACTTTGACAATCTACCCATAATTCTGACCACTATCTATAGAGCTTCTAAGAGACACAACAATCATCTAACTTCGGGACGCAGCCCGGAAATCTAGAATAATAAATGAAACAGGAAGTGTCCCACGAACAAGGATGTGGGCTCACCAAATCAACAGCAGCATCAAGTTCTCCTAAGCGTCAAGAGTATCACGAAACTGCTCTTCTCCGCTACCTAACATACCATCAAAAACAACAATGATATGCCTGAGTACTTTCGTACTCAGTGAGTGCCTCGGGGACAACAAGTATTATAAAAATAAAATATAATAATACATAAAGAAATCAGTTCTGAAAGGATAGTATAAAAACAGTCATTCCACTTTGTGATTCTTAGTATCATTTGTTAAACAGTTTACAAAGCTATTAAAAAATATAAAAACAGGTATTCAGCATGTGTATCTCAATAAGAATTATCGAAATTGATTACAAAGCCTTTTGTCAATTTATAACTTTTAATTATGCCTTTCAAATTGATCATGATTGTTAACAACAGTTCGATGAGAGAATGAGAATATCACACATGCCAATACAAGCCCAAGAATCAATCATGTCGCGCATAGCGCACCACACCGGAACATATAATTCTCGGTGGCTATCCTTCCTCCCGAATAGCTAGGCATAAATCACACCCTGGGTAGCGAACCCAGCAGTGGCTATCCTTCCTCCCGAATAGCTAGGCATGAATCACACCCCGGGTAGCGAACCCGGTAGTGGCCACTCTTTCTCCCGAATGGCTAGGCAATTACCACACTAGGATCCATAGTGACTGCCCTTCCTCCCGAGTAGCTAGGCATAAATACACCGGAATATGAAATCCTCGGTGACCACTCATCCTCCCGAATAGCTAGGCATAAATACACCGGAATATGAAATCCTCGGTGACCACTCATCCTCCCGAATGGCTAGGCAAAATCACATTAACAGAGTTCATAACATAAAAGCCGAATTACAATTCATCTTAAAGTAGTCACATCACCATTTACCATTAAGGTTCGTTATGCCATATCGTAAAGATAAATCATTTCAAAGAATGTCTTGAAAACGTTTCACTTCTTTAAACAAGTTTCAATTTCCACAATTCGTGATAACATACTTTTATGAGTCAACAACCTTTCAAGTAACTAGTTAAATCATCCATCAAGAGAATTCCAATATCATTACCAATCGTTATCCTTCATTATTAAGCATCTCTTATAGCGAAAAACATTCATAATATCATATGCATATATAGGGTTTGTTACAATCTAGGTTTAATGTGGGTTTGTCCCCCCACACACATTAACCACCATTTAGACATTAATTGGAGTTCAAGAACTATGAAAAGAATTACTTTTCCTTTCATCCGTTAAAGAATCTTGAATATAATTTATACTTCCAACAATAATTTCAAAAGTGATTTTCATTCAAAATAAGTTTTCAAAAGAGAGACATACAAATCACCTTCATAGTCAAAAAGAATTTTCAAAAGAGACATACGAATCACCTCTATAGTCAACAATGATTTTTAAAAGAGACATACGAATCACCTCTATAGTCAACAATGATTTTTAAAAGAGACATACAAATCACAACCAAAGAGTTCGTAAAAACCGATAGAAACAGTATGTTCAAAAGAGACATACAAATTACCTTTATATTTAAAAAGGATTTTATTTTTAAAGAGACATACCTTAATATGTTAAACAAAGTTTAAAAATTCACTTTTATAATGAAGAACACCCAAACCCTAGGTTGAATCACTTTGGGAAGAATTATGTTGCAAACCCTAGGTTTTGGTCACAAGAATCATGTTAAGAATCATGAGTTTGATGTTAGAATCGATTAGTAATGTTAGGGATGTTCTTACCTTTGACTTGGAGACTTGGAGGAATGATTTTCGTCCTTAGGGTTGTTCAGAAAGTGGAGGAATAAACAAAACAAGTGTCTTATTTATACTTTTCTGGTGAAAACGGGTCAAAGGACGCTCCCGAATGACAGACCGTTCTTTGGACCGTCCTTTAGAGGAAATTTCCAGAGAGTTCTGGTGATTTTTGAGACGTTACGGTTCCATGTTACGGCCGGTAACACATGTTACGGCCCGTAACACGTGTTACGGCCCGTAACACGTGTTACGGTCCGTAACGTCTCACCGTGACACAGGCCAAATTTCCAGGGAAGATAGGCTTCAATAACACGGGCATAACCTTTTGTACGCAACTTTGCTTGGGCTAGGAGACCTATTGTTGGAAAGATATTTCAATGATGTACAACTTTCATCAAGGAAGTTTTTCCAAATTCGCAACACATTTTCATGAAAATCGGCCAGAAGATAGACCTACCAAAACATAGGCGAATTTAAGAGCCCTTAAGAACTTCTGTCACGACCCAACCCCGTGGGCTGTGACTTGTGCCCTAGCTGGACACCCATACACACCCACTTACCAGAACCGGCATAAAAACGCCAAATCCATATTCGGCGTACACTGACTTATACAGATACAAAGATCAGATATCGTCTTAAGCGGTCACATATAACAAATATATCACACAGAAGCCAGCAAGGCTGTCGTAAAACATATCGCCCAAAACATATACATACGTATACATACATACAGACCGTTAAGGCTGTCGTAGCAAACGGAACCGCCTAGACGCAAGCCACACAGACATAAATGAACCATAACAACCCATGACCCACATACATGTCTACAGGCCTCTAACAAAGACAACAGAATCATATGACGGGACAGGGCCCCGCCGTACCCATGAATATATACATACATATATACAACGGAAGAGTTTGTACCAAAATGTAGGCTCCAGAATAAGGGAGCACTCCAAAGTAGCAGAATGAATGGCCTAAGCTGTCGGGTCACTCACGTATACGTCTGTACCTGCGGGCATGAAACGTAGCCCCCGAAGAGAAGGGGGTCAGTACGAAATATGTACTGAGTATGTAAGGCATGAAATACAACTAGAAAGATCATAACTGAGACAGAGATTCCAAGAGTCAAGTATGATAATAAAGAAACCATTGTACCTGTGCAGTTCGAGACAGAATCAAACATACCAATACCACATACCGTACCCGACCCGTTATGGGACTCGGTGAATAAAATCATGTCATCACGTCATCATGAACATATGTGTACTTATACCGTACCCGGCCCATTATGGGACTCAGTGAATAAAGTCATGCATGTCAACATCATATATCATATATATATATATATATACCATACCCGGCCCTCAAGTGAGGGACTCGGTGAATGAGATCATGTCATCATATCAACATGCTATCATATCATCATGCATATACATATACACATACCGTACCCGGCCCTCTAGTGAGGGACTCGGTGAATCAAATCATCATATGCCTTCCTGGCCGCCGTATCATATCATCATCTCATCATATGCATATATCGTACCCGGTCCTCTAATGAGGGACTCGGTGAACAATGCAGTGGAGTGCGCACGATAACATACCCGGCCCAGGACTCGGTGAAAGACATATTGAAGCGTGCACAAGCAGAGTAGTGAGAAACTGTATGCATATAAATCAAGACTCGATATATAGGTGCGCAAATCGACACTTGAGGATCATAAACACGTTTCGAGTCAATCCGAGTTAGTATGAAAAGGTTATGGACGTTTTAGTACAGAACCTTCTACGAACGTTTCAGAAGCCATTTTTGGAAAATCAAAGCAACAATCATGTTAGGTACCTTTCGAATATCGTTATGGATCAAATCAAATAGAGCTTTTGGAACCATATGTATGTATCAAAATATATCAAAGACTCAATGGAATAATCAAACGTGCTATCATTTGAAAATCAAGACATTAGTCATATCAATTATCTCTCGAGTGCCATTCGGAAACATATCAAATAGATCTTCGGACATCATAGTTACGCATCAAAACCATATGAAATAGCTTATGGAGGTCAAGAATATTAGCCATCCTAGTGGCTCTAAGAATAGGAATTTCTTTGAAATCATACATATATGTCATCTGCTCGTTTCATAAGGATCATGCCAAAAGAAAGAAAGGGTAAGCCTTACATACCTTGCCCGCTTCCTACGCTAAACTGAATTTAAGTCTTTGGCTTCGCAAGATCTACAACAATATTAATGTGTACGAAACATTAGCTATAGATACTTAGAAGTTCAATCTTCAACCAACACTTTATTTACAGGATTTTCGGCAGCATTTCCCCTGTAAATACAACTAACCCCGAGAATCCAACTCGGCCAAATTATCAACAACAATAACAACAGTTATTCTAACAATATCCACAATCAATTCAAAAAGCATACTAACGTTAGCAACTTCTTTCTACAAACTTCGACGGCGTTTCATTTACATTCAATTCATAATTGCCCACATATTCAAGTACCAATCCGAAACAATTCAAACAATATTCAAGAACACTTCAAACAATCCACACAATATTAAAAATAATCTAACCAATATGCCACTCCACCCGAAACCTTCCAAATGCAACAAGAACAATAACAACACATTTCCTTCCTTCAAATTCATGAACTACACCAACAGTTCACACACTAACAACATTATTTTCCATAAATACAAGAAACTACATTCAAATCACATTGGCTTCTAAAACAACTCTCCAACACTTACAACTTCAACTAGAATTTGATTCATTCTCTTCCACACCACACCATACCTACACGGCCGCACACTACATATACTCGGCCACACATAACATCCATATTTTCATGAATTTCATCCACTTTTACATACTACAACATACACAATCATCCATAACATATAAAAAGAAGATTAAATCTTACCTTTTTCCCTTAACTTCTCACTTGGCTAGGGTTATGAACTTGCAACAAAGAGTGGTCTACTTGCTCCAACAACTATCCCACGTTAATAAGGACCCTTCAATTGATAGAAATGCTAGAAGAAAATATTTTTTTGATCAAGATTTGAGGGCTTCAATTTTTCTTCTCCTTGGCCGAATGGCCTCTCTTGTTTTCTCCTTCTCCAAGTTTCTTCAACTTTCTAGAGTGAAAGATGAAAATGATAAATTTTGTCATATTTTATCCATATATATTATGCACCCATGTGGGCCAAGGCCCTCACCTTATAAACGGCCCACTTGGCCCTTTGTTTCAAGACCACTATATATTTTTTTTGTTTTTGTAATTCATGAAAAATTATTCTCCAAATTCCAAATTTTCCCTTATCCTTCCTCAATATTACCATAGACCACCTTGTGAATTTTCCTTTTTACCCCTAGCCTTCCTTAATATTTCCACTTCAAAAATTTTCATAAACAACTTGTGTATTAAACAAGATCAAAATATAGCCTTGTCCTTAACTTCTTACAATTGTCTGGAATTATCCGAATGTACAAAATGCGGGATATAACTTCCTCCCCCCTTTAGAACATTCGTCCTCGAATGTTGAACTGGCCTCATGGTGTATTATAATACTTCGGAGAGATCTCTTTTCTATCACATACCGTTCCCATATGGGTTTCACTCCATCGATAGCCTGCTGAATCATATCTGAGCCGATTAACTTAGTTCCGTCAATATCGAACCAACTGAGCGGTGACTTGCTCTTCCTGCCATGCAGAGCCTCATATGGTGCCGTGTCGGGCTGTCCTTTTATATTTGTTGACCTTTCCAAGTGTCTTCCATATTTTTTTTCCTATATCCACCTCATGGTACACTTATTGTCAATTCATTTCTACGTCCCTTCGTAACCTTCACGATATGCCAACATACCCCGAACTCTGGCCCGAGCTAATAATTCTCCTTTTCTTGAGCTTGAATCGTCATAGTTCATTTTAAGTCTAGTATGTTCTCCCCCCCCCCCCCCCCTTTATTAAGAGGGTCTATATACGCCTATGCCCTTTAAGTAACTATCGCTTTCCGCGGTCTTCTTACAATTGAAGTTCCTTCATCGCGGAGTCTGTCCTGTCTATCTCCTTGCTAACTACATTCTTGTATTTAATCGGAATACTTATAAGGGCATCCATTTCCGACGCTTACCCCGGTCCTTTATGTCTAACAGTGTCATGAACCTTTTGATGCGTAACCGTTTCCAGTTACTTTCTTCCTAGCCACTCTTTTTTTCTTTTGATCAAGCCATCAGTATTCTTAATCTTTCTTAGGGAGTAGCTTACTTCTCTTGCTGTTTGTAGCATCGACTCTGAAGTTCGTAAGATATTCTTTATATACTTGAATCGGTTCCATTCTTAAGTCACCCTCCAGAAAGTCTCCTCTATGTTCGAAGCAACCATATTGATATGGCTACGCATTTATCCTTTTGTAATTATATCCTTCTATAATAGAGGATTCGACCAAGTTTTCCTATCCTTCATGCCCGTTCCTTGTCTTTCACTTTATTTTCTCGATAATCGAATTCCTCGGCCTTCACATGAATCCTCATTCTATGTCATAGGTTTCCTTATCAATTACACCAACTCACTATCCTTGTCCTTCCCTTGGCAATTAATCGGTTTGCTATCGCCAACTTATTTAAGTACCCTCTGTACTCCCATATGCTTGTCCTATTTTCACCGTTAACCTTCCTCAGGTTTGTTCCTCTTTTGTCCTATACTATCACATTCTAGTTCTTTTACTGACCTATCCTTAAATTTTTTTTTACGCAAATAGTTTCATGCTTTGCCCGCCGTTTCCTTTAGAGGCTTTGCTCACTCATATTCCTTTCTTTTGACATTACCGACACTTCAGATCTCCTTGCCTTCCACGTTCTCATTTTCGTGCTGCTCCCAGATATCGCTGTATTAGGACTTGCCAGCCTTAACTAGTAGTGGAATCAGTATCAGTCTATTTCATAACATTTGTACCATACCTTTCGCTTCATCTCTTGAATTCTGTTCAGTTAATGTCTTCCACACATTGCAACACTGGTTGCTAGGGTCCACCTATCGATCAATATAGTCATAAATGGAATGTCATATGCATACATATACATTTACTGCCATTTCTCTTACAAAACACTTCCAAATGCTATTCAAACTTATTCTGATCCCAGAGCTGCGTTGCGCTTTCTTCTTCTTCACCGGCCTAGTCTGCCTTAGCCTACCCGACCTCTTTAAGGTTTCTAACCACTTCGCATATTCTAATTTCCTTTAGGTTACCCCAATTTACCATTTGTCTCTTATATCTACATTTGTGGAAATTTTAGTACACTTCCTAGGGGGTCACCCATTCCAAAATTGCTCTGGCCCTAGCACGCTTAACCTCGAAACTTTAATGCATTTCGATGCGTTAATGCTGGTCTAATTGCATTCACTTCCCCGCACAACCTTTATCACGTAATCTAGGGCAAGTCAGGGTCTTAATAACTTCCAGAAGGTTCTCGTAACGTGTCTCCCTCCGATCTAGAGAGGGTCGTTTACTTTCCTAACTATACAATTACCGTGTTAACCTTTTAAATCCTCAATATTCACTTTCCATCTGAATGTATGGCTACCTCGAATGGTTCTATCGATTCGGGTTCTATCCCACTTCTATTAGTAACTAGGAGGGGGAAAATATACAATAAAGTAGAGCCTAGACCTGTCAATGCATATACATTTCGGGAAAAGACCAATAATATACCTGTGTCCACGTTTGGTGACGCCTCTGAGTCCTGTCGGCTGGCCAGAGCATATAAGCGGTTCGAAGGACCGCTAGAACTAGGAACTCCGCCGCAGCCTCTACCACGGCCTGCTGGTGCCGGCATACCCTGCCCCGTAGGGCGCATGACTACAGAAGAGGAAGATGAGCCAGGAACTGACCCAGTGGGATGGGCTGAACCACCTGGACCACCCCTAAACGGGCACTCCATCATAACATGGCCTGGACGGTTGCAAGTACAGCAAGCGCCTGTAGCAAAACGACACTCTCCGAAATGGGGCCTACCACAACGAGAACACCGAGGCAAAGGTGGCCTCGTCTGGCTGATCCCTCTGCTCGACTGCGAACCCGTAGTCTTGGAGTTTTTACCAGCCTCTGAATATACTGTGCTATCAGGTCTCTTACCAGTAGACTATGGGGGTGCACTCCGTGCTGACTGAGAAGGATGTCTAGTATGCTGTTGAGGCCCTCGAAACTCCCCGGAATACCCAGCTGATCTAGCCCTCTTGGGCTGGCCCCTATCACGATCTCTATCGGGCTGGCGCCCTCTGTGTCGATCCTCCATTCCTTGTGCGTATGCCTGCAGCCGAGCAATATCCATCCTAGGCTGAGATGCCACCACCATACAGCTATCCACCAGATAATGATCCAGCCCCATCATATATCGCTGCATCCTGTCAGTCATATCGGCTACAATAGTGGGTGCATATCTAGCCAAAGAGTCGAACTCTAAACTGTACTCCTGAACGCTTCTGCCCCATTGTCGCAACTGTAGGAATCTGTCCACCCTCGCTCGCCGCATCTCTGGAGGCAGAAAATGGCTGAGAAAGGCTGCTGTAAACTCAGCCCACACTGCTGGAGGAGCACCCTCGCCTCTAGACAGTTCCCAGGACTCATACCAATTAACAGCTACATCACGCAATTGATATGAAGCCAGCTCGACAGACTCGGTCTCAGAAGCTCTAACTAATTTCAGCGTACGCTGCATCTGCCGAATAAAATCCTGGGGATCCTCCTCAGGCTTTGACCGTAGAACTCTGGGGGATTATAAGTCAAGAAGTCATGAACCCTCAAGCTGTCATGTCTATCCACATCATCACCTCCTAGCCCGCGTCTGCGAACCTGCCCTGCTACTAATCTTGTCAACAACTGTACGATATCTCTCATCGCCCTGATCCACAGCGGCAGCGGCTGGTGCTCCAGGCTCCTCTGACGATGATGGCGTAGCAGAGCCCGCTGACTGGGGCATAATCTCAGGCATAGTCTGAGCACAGGCCCGAGGAACTCTCTGAGCCTGACTGGTCTCTCCTACTACTGCTTTGCCCTTCTGGGCAGCTGTCGTTTTCTTCGGAGGCATCGCTGTAAGAATAGCAATCTGTTAGAAGGAATCATCCTGATAATACAGCTCTATCGCACGATCTAAGATCGAAGAAAGGGTAACATCCTAAATGTCCTGTAGCCTCCTGTTTATAGATGTGGTGCACCACACACCGATAAACAAGACTCTACTAGACACGGCCTGTAGACATTCCGAGGACGAACTACTCTGATACATCTTTGGTCACGACCCAACCCCATGGGCCGTGACTAGTGCCCGAGCTAGACACCCATACACACGCACTTACCAGAGTCGGCATACAAACGGAAAATCCACATTCGGCGTACACTGACTTATACAGATACAAAGATCAGATATCGTCTTAAGCGGTCACATATAACAAATATATCACACAGAAGCCAGCAAGGCTGTCGTAAAACATATCGCCCAAAACATATACATACGTATGCATACATACAGACCGTTAAGGCTGTCGTAGCAAAGGGAACCGCCTAGACGCAAGCAACACAGACATAAATGAACCATAACAACCCATGACCGACATACATGTCTACAGGCCTCTAACAAAGACAACAGAATCATATGACGGGACAGGGCCCCGCCGTACCCCTGAATATATACAGACATATATACAACGGAAGAGTCTGTACCAAAATGTAGGCTCCAGAACAAGGGATCACTCCAAAGCAGCAGAATGGATGGCCTAAGCTGTCGGGTCTCTCACGTATACGTCTGTACCTGCGGGCATGAAACGCAGCCCCCGAAGAGATGGGGGTCAGTACGAAATATGTACTGAGTATGTAAGGCATGAAATACAACTAGAAAGATCATAACTGAGACAGAGATTCCAGGAGTCAAGTATGATAATAAAGAAACCGTTGTACCTGTGCAGTTCGAGACAGAATCAAACATACCAATACCACATACCGTACCCGACCCGTTATGGGACTCGGTGAATAAAATCATGTCATCATGAACATATGTATACTTATACCGTACCCGGCCCATTATGGGACTCAGTGAATAAAGTCATGCATGTCAACATCATATATATATATATATATATATATATATACCGTACCCGGCCCTCTAGTGAGGGACTCGGAGAATGAGGTCATGTCATCATATCAGCATGCTATCATATCATCATGCATATACATATACACATACCGTACCCGGCCCTCTAGTGAGGGACTCGGTGAATCAAATCATGATATGCCTTCCTGGCCGGCATATCATATCATCATCTCATCATGTCATCATATGCATATACCGTACCCGGCCCTCTAATGAAGGACTCGGTGAACAATGCAGTGGAGTGCGCATGATAACATACCCGGCCCGGGACTCGGTGAAAGACATATTGAGGCGTGCACGAGCAGAGTAGTGAGAAACTATATGCATATAAATCACGACTCGATAGATAGGTACGCAAATCGACACTTGAGGATCATAAACACGTTTCGAGTCAATCCGATTTAGTATGAAAAGGTTATGGACGTTTTAGTACAGAACCTTCTACGAACGTTTCAGAAGCCATTTTTGGAAAATCTAAGCAACAATCATGTCAGGTACCTTTCGAATATCGTTATGGATCAAATCAAATAGAGCTTTTGGAACCATATGTACGTATCAAAATATATCAAAGACTCAATGGAATAATCAAACGTGCTATCATTTGAAAATCAAGACATTAGTCATATCAATTATCTCTCGAATGCCATTCGGAAACATATCAAATAGATCTTCGGACATCATAGTTACGCATCAAAACCATATGAAATAGCTTATGGAGGTCAAGAATATTAGCCATCCTAGTGGCTCTAAGAATAGGAATTTCTTTGAAATCATACATATACGTCATCTGCTCGTTTCATAAGGATCATGCCAAAAGAAAGAAAGGGTAAGCCTTACATACCTTGCCCGTTTCCTACGCTAATCCGAACTTAAGTCTTTGGCTTCGCAAGATCTCTAACAATATTAATGTGTACCAAACATTAGCTATAGATACTTAGAAGTTCAATCTTCAACCAACACTTTATTTACAGAAATTTCGGCAGCATTTCCCCTATAAATACAACTAACCCCGAGAATCCAACTCGGCCAAATGATCAATCAGCAATCCAAGAATTCAACTTGGCCAAATTATCAACAACAATACCAACAGTTATTCTAACAATATCCACAATCAATTCAAAAAGAATACTAACGTTAGCAACTGCTTTCTACAAACTTCGACGGCGTTTCATTTACGTTCAATTCATAATTGCCCACATATTCAAGTACCAATCCGAAACCATTCAAACAATATTCAAGAACACTTCAAACAATCCGCACAATATTCAAAATAATCTAACCAATATGCCACTCCACCCGAAACCTTCCAAATGCAACAAGAACAATAACAACACATTTCCTTCCTTCAAATTCATGAACTACACTAACAATTCACACACTAACAACATTATTTTCCATAAATACAAGAAACTACATTCAAATCACATTGGCTTCTAAAACAACTCTCCAACACTTACAACTTCAACTAGAATCATCAAACTTTCATTATCAACATAGAATCCACAACAACAACAACCAAAACACTAAGAAAATTTGATTCATTCTCTTCCACACCACACCATACCTACACGGCCACACACTACATATACACTGCCACACATAACATCCATATTTTCATGAATTTCATCCACTTTTACATACTACAACATACACAATCTTCCATAACATATAAAAAGAAGATTAAATCTTACCTTTTTCCCTTAACTTCTCACTTGGCTAGGGTTATGAACTTGCAATAAAGAGTGGTCTACTTGCTCCAACAACTATCCACGTTAATAAGGACCCTTCAATTGGTAGAAATGCTAGAAGAAAATATTTTTTTGATTAAGATTTGAGGGCTTCAATTTTTCTTCTCCTTGGCCGAATGGCCTCTCTTGTTTTTCTCCTTCTCCAAGTTTCTTCAACTTTCTAGAGTGAAAGATGAAAATGATAAATTTTGTCATCTTTTATCCATATATGTTATGCACCCATGTGGGCCAAGGCCCACACCTTATAAACGGCCCACTTGGCCCTTCGTTTCAAGACCACTATATTTTTTTTGTTTTTGTAATTCATGAAAAATTATTCTCCAAATTCCAAATTAGCCCTTAGCCTTCCTCAATATTACCATAGACCACCTTGTGAATTTCCCTTTTTACCCCTATCCTTCCTTAATATTTCCACTTCAAAAATTTTCATAAACAACTTGTGTATTAAACAAGATCAAAATATGGCCTTGTCCTTAACTTCTTGCAATTGTCTGGAATTATCCGAATATACAAAATGCGGGATATAACAGCTTCAATAGTTGGTTTGACTTCAAAACGACCATCTTCCACCCGAATTAATCAAGAATGGATTCATATAGATAAAATATCATCTTAACACTAGATTTTTACAAATTCACACCTAGTTCAATTTTACGGGGTTTTACATTATCCCCCCCTTAAGATCATTCGTCCTTGAATGAAAGTCATGGCCAGGATTCTTCACTAAACCTCAAATTTCAGAATTTCAAGAATTCTTCTAGCAAGGTGAAACATCCTCAGAGATAACATACGACTAACCGTATAACGAATGCATCATGCAAGCCTAAACACAGTTGTGAGATTTATACTTCACTCTAAACTTTCACAGGAAAACACATCTAAAAGGTTCAACACATACCTGTAGTAGGGAATAATAATCAAGGTAAAACGGCTTGAGTAATACTACAACACCTAGATAGAACTATGACCCTTTTGATTTCACCCCGCAAGTCTTAAGATACGACATAAGTCTATTCTGAGTTTTTAACAATATCACTTTTTCACTCTATAACGGGTTCATCAGCAAATTCAAGCCTAACTATTTCTGATTGACAATCTAAAGTTTCATAATACTAGAAAATCTAGTCTATCCCCAAAAATGACATCAAAGTTTGCTATCTCTAATTCAAACACCTCAGTCATAGCCTCACATCCCTTAACTACAACTACACAATCTCTATCAACTCTAGAAGCAATAATGGGCGCTAGCAGGGGTATTCATAGAGAAGGTTTCTAGCAATTATTTAGGTCCCACACAAAAACAATCTAGGGGAAGATACTGAGTTATATATGAAAGAGTCGAACTCAAATCGATCAGCAAATACGCTTCAAAAGAACATATAGTAAGAATACCTGTGACCCCAGCATCAGGATCTTCTGCCGTCTCCCTACGAGTCAAACTATAAAGTCGAGCTTGTCCCCTATTAACTGTGTTAGCAACCATTTTACTAGTCCCATTACCACGAGCATTGGGGGTGTTGTTAGCATTTCCATCAGAAGGATTATTCCTTTGACCTGAAGAGTTAGCCATTTCACGAAGCCACATCCTACAATATTTCTTGATATGACCCCTAATCCCACAATGGTGACAAACACGATCCTCCCATCTAAAAACTTGTCGGTTACTACCTTGCGAATATCTGTTCTGATCATTGTTCCTCTGACCTTGTCCACCAGATGGAACGCCCATATTAGACTGAGAAACAAACTGTTGAGGTGCAGAATTTCCTTTCCGTTGCCCTCCATCATACGAACCAGTGAAACCACCCGGAGATCGGGCCTTCTTACTTTATTCCTGTCTTGCCTCTCTTCTCCCTTCTAATTCTCTTGTTGCTCGGCAAACCCAACCAAGGAATTACCGTTATCGACCTTAGCGGTGGTATGGTTAGTTACCATAGCGGCTCGTCCGCCAGACGATGAGTTAGAAGCACCATTGTTTCCCTGATTGGCAGTCTTCACACGAATTAAAGCCATTTCTGCGGGGCACGAATTATCAGACACGTCAGAATGATCCTAACGATAGTTCAAGCTCTATAGCACAATCTAGAATAAAGAAGAATGAGAAACACCTATAAATGCCCTGGTAGTCTTTCAATCATGCACGTGATCAAGCTGCACAAGGAAGACACTGCTAGACACAGCTCCACAGACACTGACAACCCCTAGGACACATTTAAACCTAGGCTCTGATACCATGCTTGTCACGCCCGAAAACTCACCCTAGACGTGACCAGCATCCGATGTCATGAACAACATAGGAAGAACCTAAATAACACAATAATAATACTTGCACCCACCAGGTTCAACATTCGCCTCCAACAATTTATAAATTAAATGTAACAAATCATGAATATATGAATTAAATCAGCGGAAGCCTTTATAAGTAAATAGTCATAAATGTGGCAAACACCCATTAAGTCGTACGAGACTTTGACAATCTACCCACAATTTTGACCACTATCTATGGAGCTTCTAAGAGACACAACAATCATCTAACTTCGGGACGCAGCCCGGAAATCTAGAATAATAAATGAAATAGGAAGTGTCCCACGAACAAGGATGTGGGCTCACCAAATCAACAGCAGCAGCAAGTTCTCCTAAGCGTCAAGAGTATCACGAAACTGCTCTTCTCCGCTACCTAACATACCATAAAAAACAACAATGGTATGCCTGAGTACTTTCGTACTCAGTGAGTGCCTCGGAGACAACAAGTATTATAAAAATAAAATATAATAATACATAAAGAAATCAGTTCTAAAAGGATAGTATAAAAACAGTCATTCCACTTTCTGATTCTTAGTATCATTTGTTAAACAGTTTACAAAGCCATTAAACAATATAAAAACAGGTATTCAGCATGTGTATCTCAATAAGAATTATCAAAATTGATTACAAAGCCTTTTGTCAATTTATAACTTTTAATTATGCCTTTGAAATTGATCATGATTGTTAATAACAGTTCGATGAGAGAATGAGAATATCACACATGCAATTACAGGCCCAAGAATCAATCATATCGCGCATAGCGCACCACACCGGAACATATAATTCTCGGTGGTTATACTTCCTCCCGAATAGCTAGGCATAAATCACACCAGGCTATGTAGTACGCGGTGGCTATCCATCTTCCCGAATAGCTAGGCATAAATCACATCCCGGGTAGCGAACCCAGCGGTGGCTATCCTTCCTCCTGAATAGCTAGGCATGAATCACACCCCGGGTAGCGAACCCAGAAGTGGCCACTCTTCCTCCCGAATGGCTAGGAAATTACCACACTAGGATCCATAGTGACTACCCTTCCCCCTGAGTAGCTAGGCATAAATACACCGGAATATGAAGTCCTCGGTGACCACTCATCCTCCCGAATGGCTAGGCATAAATACACCGGAATATGAAATCCTCGGTGACCACTCATCCTCCCGAATGGCTAGGCAAAATCACATCAACAGAGTTCATAGCATAAAAGCCGAATTACAATTCATCTTAAAGTAGTCACATCACCATTTACCATTAAGGTTCGTTATGCCATATCGTGAAGATAAATCATTTCAAAGAATGTCTTGAAAACTTTTCACTTCTTTAAACAAGTTTCAATTTCCACAATTCGTGATAACGTACTTTTATGAGTCAACAACCTTTCAAGTAACTAGTTAAATCATCCATCAAGAGAATTCCAATATCATTACCAATCGTTATCCTTCATTATTAAGCATCTCTTATAGAGGAAAACATTCATAATATCATATACATATATAGGGTTTGTTACAATCTAGGTTTAATATGGGTTTGTCCCCTCACACACATTAACCACCATTTAGACATTAATTAGAGTTCAAGAACCATGAAAAGAATTACTTTTCCTTTCATCCGTTAAAGAATCTTGAATATAATTTATAATTCCAACAATAATTTCAAAAGTGATTTTCATTCAAAATAAGTTTTCAAAAGAGAGACATACAAATCACCTTCATAGTCAAAAAAGAATTTGCAAAAGAGACATACGAATCACCTCTATAGTGAACAATGATTTTTAAAAGAGACATACAAATCACAACCAAAGAGTTCGTAAAAACCGATAGAAAGAGTATGTACAAAAGAGACATACAAATTACCTTTATATTTAAAAAGGATTTTATTTTTAAAGAGACATACCTTAATATGTTAAACAAAGTTTAACAATTCACTTTTCTAATGAAGAACACCCAAACCCTAGCTTGAATCACTTTGGAAAGAATTATGTTGCAAACCCTAGGTTTTGGTCACAAGAATCATGTTAAGAATCATGGGTTTGATGTTAGAATTGATTAGTAATGTTATGGATGTTCTTACCTTTGACTTGGAGACTTGGAGGAATGATTTTCGTCCTTAGGGTTGTTCAGAAAGTGGAGGAATAAACAAAACAAGTGTCTTATTTATACTTTTCCGGTGAAAACGGGTCAAAGGATGCTCCCGAAGGACGGACCGTCCTTCGTGTTACGGACCGTTCTTTGGACCATCCTTTAGTGGAAATTTCTAGAGAGTTCTCGTGATTTTTGAGATGTTACGGCTCCATGTTATGGCCCGTAACACGTGTTACGGTCCGTAACGTCTCACCGTAACACAGGCCAAATTTCCAGCGAAGATAGGCTTTAGTAAAACGGGCATAAATCTTTGTACGCAACTTTTCTTGAGCTGGGAGACCTACCGTTGGAAAGCTATTTCAAAGATCTACAACTTTAATCAAGGAAGTGTTTCCAAATTCACAACACATTTTCATGAAAATCGGCCAGAATACAGACCTACCAAAACTTAGGGGAATTTAAGAGCCCTTTAGAACTTCAATAGTTGGTTTGACTTCAGAACGACCATCTTCCACCCGAATTCATCAAGAATGGATTCATATAGATAAAATATCATCTTAACACTAGATTTTTACAAATTCACACCTAGTTCAAGTTTACGGGGTGTTACAGTCTAAGAGGTAAAGTTTCTAAATTTTCCTAGTATTAATAAGTAATGGGTTAGTGTAGACGTTCTACAAGGTTGGAATCTGTTAGTGATTCATGAAAGGGTTCAAGAACCTGTTTATAAGGCTTACGAAAAAAACCCTAGTTTTCGAAATTCCAAGAAAACTTCAAGAAACGATTCATGTTCTAATCTTTCTCATCTAAAACCATTGTAGTTTGATTGTAGAACCTTGGGAATTACGCTTGAGTGGGATTTGAGGTATGTCTAGATTTCCAAAAATCCTTCTTTGAAGTATGTTGTGGATGATTGTTTGTGACATGAAATCTTCCTTTAAAATATGAACATGATTATAACTCTTATGTGGTGGAAGCTCTTTTGAAATTAAAGACGATTTCTTTTAAACAAGGTCATGCGTGTGTAGGGTCAAGCCCACATCGAACCTTATACGAACTATACTACTTTATGAAACTCATTTTTTCCCATTATTGGATGATTGAGCTCATTTTTCTAAAGGTTGGACCTTAAAATTGTTTGCTGTTGAATGGATTTCTTTAACTTGAAAATTGAATAAGAGATTTGAATAAGATTCATAATCGGCTATGACTTGAAATGCCTCTATTTTGAGATGATGACTTGAGAAGTGGGATTCGGCTCTAAGTTGTGATTGATGATTCGGTAATATGCCATGATTTGTATTTTATTGGTGTTTGGGCCTGTATGGGCAAGATATGGTAGTCCAGAGAACGATTAGTCATTATGGATCCTAACGTATCGATACGAGTATTACTGTGTCAGTCTAGAGGAAGATTGACCTCCGTTGCTTTCTAGCCCGGAGTATCTATTGCTGTGTCAGTCTAGAGGACGATTGACCTCCGAGGTATGTCGCCCAGTGCATCTGTTGCTGTGCTAGTCCAGAGGACGATTAGCCTCCGTGTCTTCTTAGCCGGAGTATTGAGTGATTGATATTTTGTTGCCTATGAGTGGCTCGTGGTGATATTGAATTCGTAAGTAAAATACGCGGTATGGTAAATGGTAAGGAGTTAAGTTAATGTGTCCACTGTTGTTGGATTCTCTGATGACTCTTTAGTGTTGTTGACTTACTTTATTCCTGGGTTTGAACTGTTATTTTCATTGATATCATTTTATTGATTTTATTCATCATATCTTGTTTTGTTAACTATTGCCCCTTAGACACTCACTGAGTACCCAGTACTCAGGCATACCATTGTTATTTTTGATGGTATGTTAGGTATCATTGACGAGCAGGTTCGTGATACGCCTACGACTTAAGAGAACTTGCTACTTTCGAGACTATTCGGTGAGCCCACATGATTGTTCGTGGGGCACCATTCTATCTTTACTTTTCGTATTTTAGTTTCGGGCTGCGTCCCGATGTCTTTAGACAGTCTTTATTATCTTAGAAGCTCCATATACAGTTGTCAGATTGTGGGTAGCGTGTTGGAGTCTTGTGTGACTCGTTGGGCATTTTGCCATATTTATTTACTAAGTCTCTGATTTGACTTCCGCTGGATTATATCAAAGTATGATCGTTTTTTTATCCAATTTATTAATGACTGGTTTTCGTATTTATTAAAAGATTTTTGAAAGAGATTAGATGATTATTGATTTTATAAGGTGCTTCCGGTGTTGTTCATAGCATCGGATGCCTGTTACGAGTAGGGTGGGTTTTGGGGTGTGACACTCAACCACACAGCAAAAGTAAAAAAGATTTAAAACTTAAGCTTACTTAAGCTTTTTAGTCTCAAAGCAGAATATTGCCGAAACTTAAGCTTAAGTATATATTTTCGTGTAAAAAATCTTCTCCTCTTTTTTTTTCTTTTCAAAATGCGAATAGAGGACCCTATTTATAGAAATCCCCCAAATCCCCTAAACCCTAAGTTCGCGATGTGGGATAAATCTCAATTTTGGGATTTCCTCCGCACCATTCGGTATTGTAGGGATAGGATTGTATCAAAAACAAGATCAAAGGACCAGATTAAGTCGACAAAAGATCGATCTGTAGGGTTCTTCATTGTTATATCCCGTAATTTCGCACATTTGGATAAATCGAAATAATTGTGACTAATAAGAGATAAGGCAATATTTTGATCTTATTTAATATATATATGTGGTTCATGAAAAATATTGATGCGGAAATATTGAGGAAGGCTAAGGGCAAAATTGGGATTTTGGAAATTAGTTTCGTGAATTACAAAATATGAACCAAAAGTAATTGGGCTTGGAAAAAAAGAAAAGAAAAAAAAAAAGAGGCCCAACAAATGTGGCCGGCCATAGGGCATGGCCCAAGGCCCATGTGGAATTAAATTGACCAAATAAATAAAGAGGACCTATTATTTGTCATCAATTAGAACATTCAAGAAAACAAAAGAAGAGTGAGAGCAAGAAGCAAATTCGGCCAAGCAAGAGAGAGAATTTTTTTTAAGCCATCAATCCTTGATCCAAAAATTATAATTTTCGAATATTCTTACTAAGCTCAAGACCCTCTTCAACGTGGTATAATTATTTAAGCAAGAAAACAACTCTTGGTGGCAAGTGGAAAATTTAAGAAAAGGTAAGAATTTTTATTCTTTTACATGTTATGGAAGATTTATATATGTTGTAGTATGTGGAAATGAATGAAAAGTATGAAATTTGTGTGTTGTGGGTGTGGCCGTGTGCGTGTGTGTGTGAGTGTATGTGGCCGTGTATGTGTGTGTAGTGTAGGGAAGATGAACTAATTTTTGTGTAGTAATTTGGTTGTTGTTGATATGTATTCTATGATGAAAATGAGAATTTGATGATATAAGTTGAAGTTGTGATGGTTGTGGGCCGTTTTGGAAGCCATCGTGGTCATTAACGTAGTTCTTGTATTTGTGGAAATGGAGTTGCTAAAGTGTGAATTGTTGTTGTTGTTATTGAATTTGAAGGAAGAAATTGTATTGTTGTGGCTTTTGTTGTATTGTAGAGATTTCAGGTGGAGTATGGTGTTGGAGGAATTGTTTGAATATTTTGTAGAATGTTTGAAATGCTTTTGAATTGTATTTGAATGATTTTGGATTAGTAATGAAGATGTGAGCGTTGATATTGGCTTGAATGTACGTAGTTGAATTGAATATGATAAGCTACGTAGAGAAGAAAGTTACTAATGTTAGAATGCGTTTAAATTGATTCTTGATGATTATTAGTATGATTGTTGGTATTGTTGGTATGGTTGTTGATAAATTTGGCCGAGTTAAATTCTCGGGGATGTTGAATTTACAGGGGAGATGCTGCCGAAATTTCTGTAGACAAGTACTAGTTAGAATTGAATTTCTAAGTACTTGTAGCTAATGTTTGGTAATTGATAACGTTATTGTAGATGTTGGAGAGCCCGAGATTTGAGTCGGGATTTGTTTAGCGAGCGATCGAGGTATGTAAAGCCTACCTTTCCTTCTTTTGGCATGACCTTATGAAATGAACAAATAACGTATATGTATGCTTCTAAAGAAAATCCGATTCTTAGAGCCACTAGGATGGCTAACATCTTTGACTTCCATAAGCTAATCCATATGGCTTGATACGTATTTTATGATGTTCGAAGATTCTAGTTGTTATGTTTCCGAATGTTGTTCGAAAGAAAATCGAGATGACTAAAGTCTTTGATGAATACTTTGATACGTAAACATGGTCTTAAAGTCTCCATTTGATTTGATCCATAATGTTATTCGAAAGTTTCCTAATATGAATGGTACTTGAATTTCCAAATATGGCTTATGAAATGTTTTTAAAAGGTTCTGTCCTTCAAAAGCTCGTAACTTTCGTATACTTATTGCGATTGACTCGATACTTGTTTATGAGCCTTCTGATATCGATATATATTTATTCATCGAGTCTTGGAATCTATTTACTTATATGCATATGGTTTCCTCACTACTTCACTCGTGCATACTACTATTACATCGTTTGCCGGGTCCCGGGCCGGTTTTGTGATCGTGCGCACTATGTAATATTCGGCAGTATGATGTGTTACGGTTCCCGAGTTCCTCGCCATAGGGCCGGGTACCGCTTATATACGGCGTTATGATGTGATATGGCATATGATGTGTTCTGATGTTGTGATATGTTTTGATGATACGATATGTTCGGGGATTGTACGGAGATTTGAAACCTTCTGGAGTATGATGTGTTGTGGCACCAGCGTCGGAGTGGCGACCACGTTCCTGAGCCCTATGCATGATTTTTATTTGCATTATTTATGTTTTCAGCACAGGTTTTGATATACTAATTCTGTATCCATTTTCCGTACTTCTCACTTCAGTTCTGATTTGGATTACTGTATTTCATGCTTTACATACTCAGTACATATTTCGTACTGACCCCCTTTCTTCGGGGGCTGCGTTTCATGCCCGCAGGTACAGCCGTTCGTTCTGGTGACCCGCCAGTGTAGGACACTTATTCTTCTATTTGGAGTACTCCTTTGATCCGGAGCTCATATTTTTGGTACATATCTTTGGTTATACATGTTTCTGTATATATGACTATTTGGGGTACGGCGGGGCCCTGTCCCGTCATATGTTTCTGTTATGGTTTGTAGAGGCCTGTAGACATATATGTGGGTCATGGGTCGTGTTTGTTCGATTATGTCTGTGACTTGTGCCTTAAGCGGTCCTATTTGGTATTATGGCCAAAACGGCCCATATGTTTGTATATGTATGTATATCCGGGCGATGTGTATTCCGCCAGCCTGCCGGCTTTTGTATGATATTTCTCTTACAGGTGACCGCTTAAGATGACGTCCGTTTTCAGTATCTGTTCAAAATAACGTATGCTAAATTTGAATGTGTCTTTGATATGTCGATTTGGTGAGCAAATGGGTTTGGGTGTCCAATTAGGACACTAGTCACGGCCCACGGGGCTGGGTCGTGACAAAAGTAGTATCAGAGCGGTTTGTCCTCGGAATGTCTACAGGCCGTGTCTAGTAGAGTCTTGTTTATCGGTGCTGTGCACCACATCTATAAACAGGAGGCTACAGGACATTTAGGTTGTTACCTTTCCTTAGATCTTAGATCGTGCGATAGTGCTGTGCTATTAGGATGATTTCTTTCTGACCGATTGTTATGTTTACAGTGATGCCTCCGAAGAAGGCGACGGCGGCCCAGAAGGGCAAGGCAGTGACAGGAGAGACCAGCCAGATACAGAGAGTCACTCGGGCTCGTGCTCAGACTATGTCCGATATTGCACCCCAGTCAGAGGGTTCTGCTACACCCCCACCATTGGAGGAGCCTGGAGCAGCAGCCGCTGCCACTATGGATCAGGGGGCGGCTCCACCAGTAGCTCCAGAGGCTCCCGCACCCGAACCTGCAGTTCCTCAATTAGGGGCGGAGGATAGGGCGATGAGAGATTCTGTGCAGTTATTGACAACATTAGTAGCGGGACAGGCTCGCAGACGCGGGGTAGGGGTGATGATGGTGACAGACGTGACAGTTTGAGGGTCCGGGATTTCTTGACCTGTAATCCCCCAGAGTTCTACGGGTCTAAGCCCGAGGAGGACCCCCAGTATTTCATTCGACAGATGCAGCGCACACTGAGACTGGTCAGGGCTTCTGAGACTGAGTCTGTCGAGCTGGCTTCACATAGATTGCGAGATGTAGCGACTAATTGGTACGAGTCTTGGGAGCTGTCCAGAGGCGAGGATGCTCCTCCAGCTGTATGGGATGAGTTTACAGCAACTTTTCTCAGCCACTTTTTGCCTCCAGAGTTGCGGCGGGCGAGACTTGACAGATTTTTACAGCTGAGGCAGAGAGGCAGGAGTGTCCGAGAGTACAGCTTGGAGTTTGATTCTCTGGCCAGATATGCACCTACCATTGTGGCTGATATGGCTGACAGGATGCATCGGTACGTGATAGGGATGGATCATTATTTGGTGGATAGTTGTATGACGATGGCGTCGCAGACTGGGATGGACATTACCCAGTTACAGGCCTACGCGCAAGGTATGGAGGACCGGCACATAGGGCGCCAGCCTGATAGAGATCGTGACAGGAGGCAGCCCAAGAGGGCGCGATCAGCCAATCATTTAGGGGAGTCTCGAGGCAGGCAGCCTCAGCAGCAGTATAGCAGATATCCTCCTCAGTCAGGTCGGAGTGCACATTCACAGTCTACAGGCAGAAGGTTTGATGGTGCAGGGCACTCAGGAGCGGGCCAGAGCTCCAGGGCTTTAGGTTCGCAGGTGAGCCGAGGTTCCAGCCAGGCGAGGCCACCTATGCCTCGATGTTCTTATTGTGGGAGGTCTCACCCCGGAGAGTGTTATCGAGCTACAGGTGCCTGTTTTTCTTGTGGCCGCCAGGGCCATATTATGAGAGATTGTCCGTTGGCGGGTGGTTCTGGTGGTGCAGCTCAGCCGACGGGATCAGCTGCTGTTTCACCTTCCACTTCTGTTGCTATGCGCCCTATGGGGCGAGGTATGCCAGCACCAGCGGGCCGCGGTAGAGGCCATGGCGGGGTTTCTGATTCTAGCGGTCCTTTGAACCGCATATACGCCTTGGCTAGCCGACAGGATCAGGAGGTGTCGCCAAATGTAGTCTCAGGTACACTATTGGTTTTCTCTCGAGTTGTATATGCATTGATAGACCCAGGTTCTACTTTATCATATATTTGTCCTCTCGTCGCTAGTAAAATTGGGATAACACCTGAACCTATAGAGCCGTTAGAGGTAGCTACGCCGGTCGGGGATTTTATTATAGCAAGGCAGGTATATAAGGATTGTTCTGTGATTATATGTGGCCGTTGCACTAAGGCTGATTTGGTAGAATTAGATATGATGGAATTCGATGTTATCATGGGCATAGATTGGTTAGCCTCTTGTTATGAAAACGTTGACTGTCAGAAAAATGTAGTTCGTTTCCAGTTTCTAGGGGAACCAGTTATAGAATGGGCAGGAAATACAGCATCGCCGAAAGGTAAGTTTATTTCATACCTCAAGGCCAGGAAGATGATTCAGAAAGGGTATATCTATCATCTGGTTCGTGTGCATGATACTAAAGCAGAGACACCTACTCTCCAGTCAGTCCCGATTATCAATGAATTTCCAGATGTATTTCCGCACGAGCTTCCAGGTCTTCCACCTAAACGGGAGATCGAGTTCACGATAGATGTGCTACCAGATACTCAGCCTATATCTATTCCTCCTTACAGAATGGCACCTGCAGAATTGAAAGAATTGAAAGAGCAGCTGAAAGATCTATTAGAAAAAGGCTTGATCAGACCCAGTACATCACCTTGGGGAGCACCGGTATTGTTTGTAAGGAAGAAAGACGGGTCGTTGCGGATGTGCATTGATTACAGACAGCTGAATAAGGTGACTATAAAGAATAAATATCCCCTCCCCCGGATTGATGATTTATTTGACCAGTTGCAGGGTGCTAAATATTTTTCGAAGATAGATTTGCGCTCGGGCTATCATCAGGTGCGGGTACGAGAGGCAGATATTCCAAAGACCGCTTTCAGGACCCGATATGGGCATTATGAGTTCAGGGTGATGTCTTTTGGGCTGACCAACGCCCCAGCAGTGTTTATGGATTTGATGAATCGGGTATTCAGGCCGTTTTTAGACATGTTCGTGATCGTATTTATTGATGACATTCTGGTTTATTCACGATCAGCAGAGGAGCATTCAGATCATTTGAGGACAGTACTTGGCACACTTCGGCAGCAGAAATTATATGCTAAGTTCTCCAAGTGTGAATTCTAGTTAACCTCAGTGGCATTCTTGGGGCATATCGTCGGAGCAGATGGTATTCGGGTCGATACACAGAAGATCGACGCTGTACAGAATTGGCCTAGGCCTACGACACCGACTGAGGTACGCAATTTTCTGGGATTGGCCGGATATTACAGGAGATTTGTGGAGAATTTTGCTTATATTGCAGCACAATTAACGAAACTAACTCAGAAGGCAGCAAAATTTCAGTGGACTGATGCTTGTGAATGCAGCTTCCAGTTGCTGAAGGAAAAATTGATTACAGCTCCGGTTCTAACTCTTCCCGAGGGGCCAGATGGGTATGTTATCTATTGTGATGCTTCCGGTATTGGGATAGGTTGTGTACTAAGCCAGCATGGTCGAGTTATAGCGTATGCTTCCCGGCAGCTCAGACCGCACGAGAGAAATTATCCTACTCATGATCTGGAACTAGCCGCGGTAATTCATGCTTTGAAGATATGGCGGCATTACTTATATGGGGTTCATGTTGATATTTATACGGATCACAAAAGTCTTCAGTACATTTTTAAACAAAAGGAGTTGAATTTGCGGCAAAGAACATGGCTCGAACTATTGAAAGATTATGACGTTGACATTTTGTATCATCCTGGAAAAGCCAACGTTGTAGCTGATGCACTTAGCCGCAAGTCCATAGGCAGTCTGACCGACGTGCAGCCAGAGAGGAAAGAATTAGTTCGTGAAATTCATCAGCTAGCCAGTCTTGGAGTCCGTTTGGCCGATTCTGAAAATATTGGGGTTTCTGTCCGAGAATTTGCTGAATCGTCCATTATGGAAGAAGTGAAACGACGCCAATATGAGGATCCTCTTTTGGTACAGTACAGAGATGCGGCCCTTGATAAGGAGAAGACCCAATTCGAGATTTCACCATACGGGGCTGCGGCGACAGATTATGGGAGAGGCACATTATGACCGGTATTCTGTTCATCCTGGATCCACTAAAATGTACCATGACCTCAGATGTTTATATTGGTGGGATGGTATGAAAAGAGACATTGCAGAGTTCGTTGCTCAGTGCCCAAATTTCCAACAAGTTAAGATCGAGCATTAAAAGCCCGATGGATTGTTACAGGAAATAGAAATTCCAGCTTGGAAATGGGAAATAATTAATATGGATTTCATTACAGGTTTGTCGCGCACTTCTCGGAAGTATGATTCTATATGGGTTATTGTTGATAGGCTGACAAAATCAGCCCATTTTCTTCCGGTCAGGACTACTTATTCGGCTGAGGATTATGCCCGGTTATACATTAGAGAGATAGTAAGACTTCACCGAGTTCCTATATCTATTATAACCGACAGGGGTGCCCAGTTTACGGCTAACTTCTGGAGGTCGTTTCAGGACGGGTTAGGGACTCAGGTGACTCTTAGTACAGCATTCCATCCTCAGTCTGACGGGCAGGCCGAGCGTACTATTCAGACGCTGGAAGATATGCTACGGGTAGCTGGGATGATCATTTGCCGCTTAATGAATTTGCTTATAATAATAGCTATCATTCCAGCATCCAGATGGCACCGTATGAAGCCCTATATGGTAGAAAATGCAGATCTCCGATTGGTTGGTTTGATGTGGGTGAAACTAAATTAATTGGTCCAGATATGATCCAGCAAGCAGTCGATAAGGTGAAACTCATTCGGGAGCGGTTATTAGCAGCCCAGAGTCGACAGAAATCATATGCAGACAAACGACGTCGACCTTTAGAGTTCCAGATTGGTGACTAGGTATTTCTGAAAGTGTCGCCTATGAAGGGTGTAATGAGATTCGGCAGAAAAAGGAAAGCTCAGTCCGAGATATATTGGGCCTTATCAGATTGTTCGAAAGATAGGCAAGGTCGCCTACGAGCTAGACTTACCATCCGATCTGGAAGCAGTACATCCGGTATTTCATATATCAATGCTCCGTAAGTGTATTGGTGATCCTTCCAGAATATTTTCCACAGAAGATATCCAGATAACAGAGGAACTGTCCTATGAAGAACAACCTGTAGCTATTTTGGATCGTCAGGTGAGGAGACTGCGCACCAAAGATGTTCCTTCTGTTAAAGTCTTGTGGCGGAACAATAACCGAGAAGAAATGACCTGGGAAGCGGAGGACGAGATGAAGAAAAAGTATCCTCACTTGTTTCCTATGCCTACAGGTAATCTAAATTCCTTAATTGGTTATATTGATTGGTGAATGATTTTTATCTGCTGTCCATAAAAAAAAAAAAACTCCCCCGAAATGCGTGCAAGACCCTATAAGACTAGTTTAACATTCGAGGACGAATGTTCTAAAGGGAGGAAGGATGTTATATCCCGTAATTTCGCACATTTGGATAAATCGAAATAATTGTGACTAATAAGAGATAAGGCAATATTTTGATCTTATTTAATATATATATGTGGTTCATGAAAAATATTGATGCGGAAATATCGAGGAAGGCTAAGGGCAAAATTGGAATTTTGGAAATTAGTTACGTGAATTACAAAATATGAACCAAAAGTAATTGGGCTTGGAAAAAAAGAAAAGAATAAAAAAAAAGAGGCCCAACAAATGTGGCCGGCCATGGGGCATGGCCCAAGGCCCATGTGGAATTAAATTGACCAAATAAATAAAGAGGTCCTATTATTTATCATTAATTAGAACATTCAAGAAAACAAAAGAAGAGAGAGCAAGAACCAAATTCGGCCAAGCAAGAGAGAAAGAATTTTTTTTAAGCCATCAATCCTTGATCCAAAAATTATAATTTTCTAATATTCTTACTAAGTTCAAGACCCTCTTCAACGTGGTATAATTATTTAAGCAAGAAAACCACTCTTGGTGGCAAGTGGAAAATTTAAGAAAAGGTAAGAATTTTTATTCTTTTACATGTTATGGAAGATTTATATATGTTGTAGTATGTGAAAATGAATGAAAAGTATGAAATTTGTGTGTTGTGGGTGTGGCCGTGTGGGTGTGTGTGAGTGTATGTGGCCATGTATGTGTGTGTAGTGTAGGGAAGATGAACTAATTTTTATGTTGTAATTTGGTTGTTGTTGATAAGTATTCTATGATGAAAATGAGAATTTGATGATTTAAGTTGAAGTTGTGATGGTTGTGGGCCGTTTTGGAAGCCATCGTGGTCATTAACGTAGTTCTTGTATTTGTGGAAATGGAGTTGCTAAAGTGTGAATTGTTCTTGTTGTTTTTGAATTTGAAGGAAGAAATTGTATTGTTGTGGCTTTTGTTGTATTGTAGAGATTTCTGGTGGAGTATGGTGTTGGAGGAATTGTTTGAATATTTTGTAGAATGTTTGAAATGCTTTTGAATTGTATTTAAATGATTTTGGATTAGTATTGAAGATGTGATCGTTGATATTGGCTTGAATGTACGTAGTCGAATTGAATATGATAAGCTACGTAGAGAAGAAAGTTACTAATGTTAGAATGCGTTTAAATTGATTCTTGATGATTATTAGTATAATTGTTGGTATTGTTGGTATGGTTGTTGATAAATTTGGCCGAGTTAAATTCTTGGGGATGTTGAATTTACAGGGGAGATGCTGCCGAAATATCTGTAGACAAGTACTAGTTAGAATTGAATTTCTAAGTACTTGTAGCTACTGTTTGGTAATTGATAACGTTATTGTAGATATTGGAGAGCCCGAGATTTGAGTCGGGATTTGTTTAGCGAGCGATCGAGGTATGTAAAGCCTACCTTTCCTTCTTTTGGCATGACCTTATGAAATGAACAAATAACGTATATGTATGCTTCTAAAGAAAATCCGATTCTTAGAGCCACTAGGATGGCTAACATCTTTGACTTCCATAAGCTAATCCATATGGCTTGATACGTATTTTATGATGTTCAAAGATTCTAGTTGTTATGTTTCCGAATGTTGTTCGAAAGAAAATCGAGATGACTAAAGTCTTTGATTAATACTTTGATACGTAAACATGGTCTTAAAGTCTCCATTTGATTTGATCCATAATGTTATTCGAAAGTTTCCTAATATGAATGGTACTTGAATTTCCAAATATGGCTTATGAAATGTTTTTAAAAGGTTATGTACTTCAAAAGCTCGGAACTTTCGTATACTTATGGCGATTGACTCGATACTTGTTTCTTAGCCTTCTGATATCGATATATATTTATTCATCGAGTCTTGGAATCTATTTACTTATTTGCATATGGTTTCCTCACTACTCCGCTCGTGCATACTACTATTACATCGTTCGCCGGGTCCCGGGCCGGTTTTGTGATCGTGCGCACTATGTAATATTCGGCAGTATGATGTGTTACGGTTCCCGAGTTCCTCGCCATAGGGCCGGGTACCGCTTATATACGGTGTTTTGATGTGATATGGCATATGATGTGTTCTGATGTTGTGATATGTTTTGATGATACGATATGTTCGGGGATTGTACGGAGATTTGAAACCTTCTGGAGTATGATGTGTTGTGGCACCAGCGTCGGAGTGGCGACCACGTTCCTGAGCCCTATGCATGATTTTTATTTGCATTATTTATGTTTTCAGCACAGGTTTTGATATACTAATTCTGTATCCATTTTCCGTACTTCTCACTTCAGTTCTGATTTGGATTACTGTATTTCATGCTTTACATACTCAGTACATATTTCGTACTGACCCCCTTTCTTCGGGGGCTGCGTTTCATGCCCGCAGGTACAGCCGTTCGTTCTGGTGACCCACCAGTGTAGGACACTTATTCTTCTATTTGGAGTACTCCTTTGATCCGGAGCTCATAGTTTTGGTACATATCTTTGGTTATACATGTTTCTGTATATATGACTATTTGGGGTACGGCGGGGCCCTGTCCCGTCATATGTTTCTGTTATGATTTGTAGAGGCCTGTAGACATATATGTGGGTCATGGGTCGTGTTTGTTCTATTATGTCTGTGACTTGTGCCTTAAGCGGTCCTGTTTGGTATTATGGCCAAAACGGCCCATATGTTTGTATATGTATGTATATCCGGGCG
This sequence comes from Lycium barbarum, assembly GCF_019175385.1. Taxonomy (NCBI): domain Eukaryota; kingdom Viridiplantae; phylum Streptophyta; class Magnoliopsida; order Solanales; family Solanaceae; genus Lycium; species Lycium barbarum. Next base: position 43,171,389 of record NC_083341.1, on the reverse strand, counting down.
ATGTGTATTCCGCCAGCCTGCCAGCTTTTGTATGATATTTCTTTTGCAGGTGACCGCTTAAGATGACGTCCGTTTTCAGTATCTGTTCAAAATAACGTATGCTAAATTTGAATAAGTCTTTGATATGTCGATTTGGTGAGCAAATGGGTTTGGGTGTCCAATTAGGACACTAGTCACGGCCCACGGGGTTGGGTCGTGACATTCATGAACCAATCAAATTCCTCAAATTCGAACAAGTGCAAACAAAAACCATTAAGAAAGCTCAGAGTTTTGACAGTTAATTTGATAAAAAAAAAAAAGCAAGAAAAGGATTACTTACACCTCGTTTGGGTAGAGTTTGGTGAAAAATAGAGGAGACAATAAATGCATTGCCTTAAATCGTCCATACCAGGCCTGTTAAAGGCCTTACACCTCTGAATCTTTGCCAAAAATGGCGAGATGACGAGAGGAGATAGAGGGTGGCCCCGCGGCGACTAGGGTTTCCTTCAAAGAAAACCCATTCTCATCTCTTAAGGGTCGTTTGGTTCTAAACTGAGGGGGAAACGGGGCATTGCCCCTTTAGAAGGTGACTTGGGCGTCAGTCCGATTGGGCCGACTCGGTCCATTTAAAAAAAAGGAAAAGGAGCCCATTTTCATATATGTGTATATATTTGCAAAAAATGGATAAAATTTGCAAATTGGGAAAAATTAAAAGGGTCAATTGAAGAAATTAAGTTGTAACCAAATTAAAACGAATTAACCAATTAATTTAAGACACGGTCAATTTCACAAATTTATAAATATAGGCATAATTAATTGTTTAAATCAATTATGATTAATTTGAAAATTATCAAATATGATTTGATTATACAGAAATTAAAGTTGAGGGGGCAAAAATGGCTGTTTATTCTAATTAATGAATTTCCTTGAATTAAGTGGAGTAAAATATTTGCTAATTAATTTCTGATAATTAAAAAAAATTAAATAAATAGTTATTTTGAACTATTTTATTGATTGAATTTATCACAATGCATCATAATTGTTGTAAATTAATTTCCAAATGGTTTATAATATTATAGAAATTATTTTACCAAATAATAATGGTAAAATATTATTTACATAGTTTATAAAATCATTCTGATTTCTAAAAAAAAAAAACATATTTTACTCCATTTAATATTCAAGTACTCTGAGCAATTAAAATAAATTATGGTACATCAAAAATTAGGTGTCTACAACTGGCAAAAACTGGGCTGACTTGGTGATTTGGTGTAACCCAAATCGAATCATGCTTCCAAATGAGCGAGATAAACCTGTTGTGAAATCCATGTTTATCATCTCCCAATTCCACACAGGAATATCAATGTTCTGTGCCAACCCACCAGGCCTCCGGTGCTCTGCTTCCACCTGCTGACAACTCGAACACTTAGCCACAAAATCTGCTACTTTCTTTTTCATGTCGTTCCACCATTAAATATCCTTGAGGTCATGATACATCTTTGTGGAAGCTGGATAAATAGAGTACCTGGAATTTTGGGCTTCTGACATAGTTCGCTCTCTAAGCCCATCTATATCTAGAACACATAATCTACCTTGGAACCTCAAAGTACCATTATCTCCCCCTTGTTCAAAAATCGTAGTCTCATGCTTGTGAATCTCCTATTTCAATTGCAAAAATTAGGGATCACTAAACCGTTTCTCCTTTATTTCGTCTACTAAGGAGGATTCGACCCTGTTTTGAACAACAACTCCACCATCTTCGGAGTCCAAAAGTCGAACTCCAAGATTAACTAAGAGTTGGACTTCCTTCACCATAGTTCCCTTGTCTGCCTCAACGTGTGCTAAACTTCCCATATAACGCCTACTAAGAGCATCAACTACAACATTCACCTTCCCAGGGTGATAGAGGATGTCCTCGTCATAATGCTTTAGCAATTTGAGCCACCTTCTCTGTCTGAGGTTCAACTCCCTTTGCTTGAAAATGTACTGAAGACTCTTGTGTTCCGTGAAAATATCAACGTGAACACCATAGAAGTAGTGACCCCACATCTTTATTGCGAAATCATAGCTGCCAACTCCAAGTCATGAGTCAGATAATTATTCTCGTGACATTTAAGCATTCTTGATGAATAAGCTACAACTTTACTGTGTTGCATTAAAATCCTCTATAGAATATTGAAGTACCGACTAATTATCGGGACAAGGCCCCCGTCATACCTAACTGTATGATATAAATAAATAAATAACTAGAAGATAGATAATTCCCCGAAGGAAACTTGGTTTCACCAAGCAGCTGATACTGTTACGGTTCGCTTTTATGTTGTTTAAAGACATAAAAGTTACTGAGAGGTTGTTGGTGCTCTAAATTGAATATTTAATTTTATAGAGTCGCCACCTAATTTATTCAAAAGAAAAAATTGGAAAACCGGGTTAAAAGAATTTTTCAGACCGAGAAAAATTCTTTCGGACCAGAGTTCGAGATAAGGGTTCTGGTGATCCCCTAGGGAAGGTTTTAAGCACCGTGGTATTAAGGATCCGTAGAATACGGTTGACCTACGAGCTTCACTGTGTGGTTTATATAATTATGTATTTAAATGTTAGGTTTTCCGCAAAATAGCATTTTTGTGTTCATATCATCATGTTTTGGAAATATTTCGACAAACAGTCCCCTTATAAATAAGGGGTTTGGTTTCGAAAAAATCAGCGCAAGTGTTCAACTCACTTCGTTGCCATACTAGGACATACCCGAGATTTATCTCAAGTAGAGTTGCTACTATACTTTCAATTTGAGTCCAGTTATAAGTGAAGCCCATAAGTCAACTTAATATTCCAAGTCCAAAATCCACCAAACAACTCAACTCTTGGCCCAATAGTCTATTTTAAGTCCGCATTTGGTTCGGTTCAGCCCGTAAAAAGCTTAATCCTTATCAAAAGATAGTCCACTGATTTTTAGCCCAAAAATCAAGTAAGGCCCATTACCAAGTGGTCTTCCAGTTCCAAATTATACTTTATTGTCGTTTTAGTATAAAACAAAGCAGTTATATTTTGGTTCAAATTTTATTCAACTCATGGCCAAATCTACCAAAAAAGAATTATATTTGTCGTTTCCAACACATTAAAACATTAGGTTTTATTCTTTGTAAGAAGCAAATGTGATTTTTCTAAAAAAACAAGCAATATAAAATCTCCATTTAACCAGTTTCATTCTTTTCTTTCCCTCAAAATGTAGTAAGTCTAGTAATTTTCATTTTCTCACAGCTCATAATTCCAAAGTCTCATTTTTACAAGTGTTTTGAAAAGACAATTAATTTGTTTACTTGAGCAGACTGTTTTTATCAATTTTTAAGCATAAATCAAATTTTGAAAGAATTTTGAGTTTGTTTTAGAGAGGTTACCTAAGTTTACTAAGTATGATCCTAGATTCTAACATTCATATGATTTCACTATATCATAGGTTTATTTACAAGATACATTAGATAAAACATATAACCAAATAAAGAGGGGGGGGGGGGGGGGAAGAAATGTTTGTTTTTCACTAATAGGGCTACCCGCACCCATTAGTACTATTTTCACCCATAGCTGGGCCTTCAATAATAAATATTTGCTTCCCTTGCTATTTCTCCTCTCAGCCAGACTCGATCATGGATGGAATTGGGCTCAACCCAATTCATGTGTGATAAATGCAAAGGCCCAAAGGCCGACGATATTTTTTACAAATACATAAGAAAGATAAGGATTAGTAATGTTACACCTCTCGTCTTCGTATTAGTAGAACCTATGGTTTCCTAGTCGGGTATGCCCTCGGAATAGAGATCCGAGCCCAAGTTGGAGATAGGAAGTGCCTTACCCCATGTACAAAAGCACCAGTATGCGTTCCGGGTAATTTACAGAATTAGAAGTTGAGCGAATCAATTCGACGCGATCGGAACTGAACCAGAAAACTTGCAGGACACCAGTCATCGTCGACGGGTCGTCGACATATTCGACGGACCATCGACGTGCGGTATCGATAGGATTCCATAGCCATGTATCTGCAGGCGTAGGTCGACGGGCAAGTTGACGGGCCATCGACCCGCTCGTCGAACCAGACTGCTGTAGCCTTTTTGGCTTCCAAGTATAAAAATGTGGGATTGTGGGTCACGAATTCATTTCATATTTTCCTCCTTCCAAAAATTAGAAAACCCTAATGCATTGTCTCCCAATATTTCTCCATCATATTAGTGAGGATTTGACAAGACTCGGACCCCGTAAACCCGAGATGGTGAAGAAGAAGGTTACTTCTAGGTTTTCTTCAAGTTGTGGAATTTAGGGAGTTGAGGTTGAAGTGATTCTTGGGATTCTTGACCCCTCAAGGTATGTAAATGATTTCTACCCTTGTATTTAAGTTGAGTAGCAAGAGTTTTAGTGATTCTAAGTAAAGAGGGGGTAGTTGTGAAAGTGGTAAGTTGATGAAAGACAAAATAGTGAGTTAGGGTTGTTTTAAGAGATGATTGGGGATGGATTGGAATATATTTTGATAAATAAGTGTTGTTATTGTTTTCATGGTTGGTATTAAGTGAATAAGAAGTTTAACGGTTGTTAAGCTATGAGAGAAATGTGTCCCATGATTCGTTAAGCTCTCTATGTATCTAAAAGAGGTTAGTAAGTGAAGTACATAGTCTAATGAAGGTTTATGTTATCTTAATTGTAGATTTACCAGTCGAGAAGTAGGAGTTGGTCGATTTGATATACGTCAAGGTATGTTAAGGCTATCCATTCCTTCTTTTGGCATGATCCTATGATGTGATCCAACATGCGAGTAAGCGAGATTTCATATTACTCTACTCTTAGAAGTATTAGGAGTATTTCAGTCTTTGATGGTCATGTACCCCTTTATGATTATTCCTTCTGTTCATGGGTCTAGTTTTATGTCTACAGTTATTCATGCATTACATTCATTTATATATATATATATATATATATATGTTGAACTGTGACCAGAAGGCGTTATATACGCAAGTATTGTATGCATATGGGATATGGAAAGGAGCAAGCGTTATATACACATTACCACCTGATCAACTGGTACACTATGATGACGATATGAGAATCAGGCTGCCAGTATCGCAGCAATGTATATGATGATGGCCGCAGAGAGGCCGTTATGATATGAGAAAAGGGACAGGCGTTATATACGCACCTATATACAGATGTATGACCTTCGTGATAGGCATGAGCATGCATATTATGCGCCTACAGAGGCATTGTCAGTTATACAGGTTTGCGCAGATTCAGGCAGATACTAGTTCATACAAGTACATGCATTCAGTTATTTCAGCTTATGAGTTTAGATCTTATCTATGATTCTCATGTGTTTACATATATACGATGTTGCTTTTATGCTTTACATGCTCAATACATTATCCGTACTGACTCCCCATTGCTCGGGGGGGCCTGCGTTCATGCCCGCAGGTACAGGAAGACAGACAGGTGGTCCAGCTCTGTAGGACCTCTAGATCTAGCAGTGGTCGGTACGCTCCATTCGATCCAGAGCTACAGTCAGTTTTGGTATGCCCCTTTTGAGATGTGTATGTGTATGGGTATGATGGGGCCCTGTCCCGTCCTTCCTATAGCTTTCGTTCCAGTAGAGGTCTGTAGACAGTTGCATGTATTAGCCAGATGACGTAGCCTTGTCGGCTCTATTCGTTTGTTTACAATATATGTAGCAGCCTATCTGGCTGGCACTGTTCTTCCGCATGTTGTGTATATATATACGCAGATTGTACAGATTTCTGATGTTTTCATTTTTATGAGATTAGTTTATGCCATTCATGGGCCTTTGATGTTCATGTGTTTTAGATAAGTATTTAGGGATGTTTGGTTGCAGAGGCCAGGCTCCCGTCACGGCTCATCGGGTTGGGTCGTGACAGAAGTGGTATCCAAGCAGTTTCGTCCTAGGGTTGTCTACAGACCGTGTCTAGTAGAGTCTTGTTTGTGAGTGTGTTGTGCACCACACTTATAAGCAGGAGGCTACAGGACATTTATGATGATGTCATTCTTTCTATCCTAGATTGTATGATAGAGTCATGTGTTAGGCGTTCTCTTTCTGATGAATTATTGTGATTTCAGCGATGCCTCCCATGAAAACTACAGCTGCCCAAAAGGGCAAAAAAGTCATAGGTGAAGCCACTAGCCACACTCGACGGGCCACGAGAGCTCAGGATGAGATTCAAAGTGAGGGGCGGTCTGAGACATCGCATACACCGCCTCCAGCACCTGCCCCAGTTCCTCAGTCGGATGCACTGGGCCAGGATGTGCGGGATGCCGTACGTTTGTTGACCAGATTAGTAGCCGCCTAGGCTCAGCGGTAGGGAGTTGGTGTTGACCAGGCAGATGGGACTGGTAGTTCGAGGGTTAAGACCTTTCTTGGGTTAGGTCTTCCAGAGTTTTCAGTGGTAAAGAAAAATATGGACCCCCAGGATTTCATTGATGGTATGCAAAGGACTTTGAGGGTTATGCATGCAGATGAGGTCGAGTCCGTAGATTTGCCTTTGTATAGGCTGAGTGATATTACAGTACAGTAGTATCAGACTTGGGAGTTATCTAGAGGAGAGAATGCCCCTCCAGCTGTGTGGTGAGAGTTCGTAGATGCTTTTATCCGCCATTATATGCCTCCTGAGGTCAGGCGAGCTCGAGCGGATAGATTCCTACGTATTGAGCAGGGCAGTATGAGTGTCTAGGAGTATTGCGTGTATTTTGATTCTATGGCCAGATATGCTCCAGCCATGGTGGCTGAGATGGAGGATAGAGTTCATCGTTTTGTGGCTGGTTTGGGGTCACATTTGATTGATGCTTGTACGACTGCCGCATTATAGCCATGCATGGATATCTCCCGTATACAAACATATGCGCAGAATTTTGAGGATCGCAAGCGCCAGAGGAGGACAGATCGTGGCCGTGACTGGGGCCATGGTAAGAGATCCAGATCTTTTAATAGTGGGGATGAGTTTAGGGGAGGACAGAGCAGCATCCCGATATCCTTTCCATTCAGCAGGGAGTGCATCTCCGCGGTTTCCAGGTCTGAGATTTGACCGGTCTCCTTATTCCGGAGCAGGACAGAGTTCTAGAGCACCACACTCTCAGTATAGACCGGAGTTAGGCCAAATAAGACCTCCTTTTCCGCGATGTGCCCAGTGTGGCAAGTTACACACCGGTCAGTGTCGACTCGGATCAGATGGTTGTTATGGTTGTGGCCAGCTAGGCCACAGGGTGAGGGAGTGCCCGATGAGGATTGGTACAGGGGTGGTTCAGCCTACAGGGTCTGTGGTTGGCTCTTCTTCTGTAGTGCACCCCTCAGGGCAAGTTTTTTGGACGCCAGCAGTGTGAGGTAGAGGGAGGAGTGGAGCGTCCAGCTCGAGTGGTCCTCAGCACCGCGTGTATGCATTGGCTGGTAGATAGGACCGCGAGACATCTCCTGATGTTGTTACGGGTATATTATCGATTTCCTCCCATGATGTTTATGCACTGATTGATCCAGGTTCCACTTTATCATTTGTTACACCATTTGTTGCTGCCAAATTTGGGGTAGAGCCTGAGTTGATCAAACCTTTCGAGGTGTCCACGCCAGTCAGTGATCTGGTTATAGCTAGGCGAGCATACCGGGTCTGTGTTGTTGTACTTTGTGACTGCCACACCGTAGCAGATTTGATTGGGTTAGATATGAATGATTTTGATGTTATTATGGGCATGGACTGGTTAGCTTCTTGTTATGCTAATTTTGATTGTAGAGCAAAGATGGTTCGATTTCAGTTTCCAGGCGAGCCAGTCCTAGAGTGGAAGGGCAGTTGGATTATTGAAAAGTTTGAAACTAACAAATGGTAATCTTGACCATTTCTAGATTTTTGACGAAATTGGGATTGACGTCAAGCGAGCGTAAGGCGCTATCGAGGTATGTGAAGCATTCCCCTATGTTCCTAGGCATGTTCTGGATGTGGTAGGCTCGGCCGCGAGCCTTAAGTACGACTCCGTTCCCCGGAATTCGAGACGGAAAACCGCTCCAATTCCTTCAATTCAATTGAAGCTATTTTCTTACAAATTGCCTTTAAAGTGAATTTTTGTATAAAACTTCCTTAAACAGAGTCGGAACACTTCCAAACGACTATGGATGACCTCATAAGGTCTATTAGCAATAATTTACCTATGTAGCCTCGAGTTGGTCCGAGGCGGGCCCACAAGGCCCGATATCTTCTGTAAAATTTTAAATACTTCCGTTTTGGTCCGATTTTCCCTAAACACTTCTGGACTATTATTTTGTGTATGATATGGCTATTTTTGTGTAATTTATACAACATGATTTCTGAACATCTGAGAATCCAATTCTGATAATAATCTGTCGTGCCTTCCCAACTAGGATATAGGCGCGTACTATGCATACTATCCGGATATTCTGATTTTGGCTCGCCGTTTGGCACCCTTCAGTTTGATTGAGTCTGTATGTTGAGTCTGTATGTAAGTAGTTTCTCATTTTTCGGTTCGTGTCTGTCTCAATGCATTCTTTCACTGCGACCCGGGCCAGGTTCTGTTATCGTGCATATTTCTCTGCATTGTTCACCGCGTCCCTCAGCGTGCGGGCCGGGATCTGTATGTCTGTATGATATTATGATCTGTGTTTGGGGATGGCGGCCAGGATGGCATATGATCTGATCTGATTCTGTCTATCACCGCGTCCCGTACTAAGAGGGCCGGGTTCTGTTACCGCGCCCCCAGACAGGGCCGGGATCTGTATGAATGTATGCGTGTGCCATCTGTATTTATATAAACACATGCCTCTGTATGATTCTGTATGACTCTGTACTACTCTGCATGCATAATTCTGTCCGACATACTTCTGTCTGTCCGTCTGAATTACGACTATGTCTGTATGTCCGTATGGCTTCTGATTCTGTATGTCCGTATGGATTCTGATTCTGCTCGTCTGTCCGTATTATGATTCCGTCTGTCTGTCCGAACCATAATTCTGTTTATTTGTATGGAACACGATTCTGTATGTCTGTCTGGATCATGACTCTGTCCGTCAGTCTGATTTATGGTTCTGTCCGTTATATTTCTGTGATTCCGGTTCAGACTATGCTTATATCTGTTATATTTCTGCATTACATACTCGGTACATTTTTCGTACTGACCCCCGTTCTTCGGGGGCTGCGTTACATGCCCGCAGGTATAGACGCGCCAGGTGATACGCCGCTAGTATAGGTTTCTGATCCAGCTGTTTTGAGGAGCTCCTTTGATCCGGAGCGTATATTTTTGGTATATATCTTCTGTTTTCTGTACACTCTGTATGTATGGATATTCTGGGTACGGCGGGGCCCTATCCCGTCATATGATTCTGTATGTCTGTAGAGGCCTGTAGATAGATGTGTGGGTTACGGGTTTCGTCTGTATGTTAGCCTTATCGGCTTATCTGTAAATGTCTGCATGTTCAGGTATATATATATATGGTCGCGCGCGTGCCGTATTTGTACCGGCCTACTTCTGTAACTTCTGTTTTGAAAAAGAAAAAAAAAACCGTATGATTCGAAAGTCAGTCGGGTAGGTATGTACGGGTACCCAGTTAGGGTACCAGTCGCGGCCCACGGGGTTGGGTCGTGACAAAAGTGGTATCAGAGCGGTTAGTCCTCGGAAAGTCTACAGGTCGTGTCTAGTAGAGTCTTGTTTATCGATGTGTTGTGCACCACATCTATAAACAAGAAGCTACAGGGCATCTAGGATGTTACCCTTCCTTGAATCTTAGATCATGCGATAGAGCCAGCTGTAGGATATGAATTCCTTTCGACTGACTTTTAATTTCAGCCAAAGGACGGCATCGACAGAAGGCAATGGCTGATGATATTGGAGGCCGCACAGTACTCAGGTAAGCAATAATATGAAAGCTGTGTGTCGGAGAAGTTGTTTGAAGTGTGGTAGAAATATAAAGTTGAAGATTGAACAGAAAAGTGAACAGGAAGGAGCCTCCGATGCTGTTTGAGTTGGGCATGTGAGGTAGGCCTCGACATCTGTATAATTTCATCTGTAATTGTTAGCCCCGTGTGGCTACGAGACGACATGATATGATGTATATATATGTGTATATGTGTTGGCCCTGTGCGACATGGTTAGTATTTCTGGTGTACAGGTTTTGGATAGTAAGAAAAACAGAGGAACCGCTGCCCAAATTTTTTTTTCCAGAAATATGGAGGAAAACATGTAGATTAAGTACAAAAAGGTCCCGCGATACTTGTCGGACTTTAGTTTTCTTCTGTCGGTGGTTGGAGAGCACCTTATGGTGATATTTTACCAGATTTCACCGACTATTTGGAGGCGGAATTCGTGGGACGAAGACTTAAATCTGTGGGTTATCCGTAATCATCTGTATACGTGTATGAAAGTGAATGTTTGAGATTCAGAAAGGCGACATGGTAATTGTACGACTTAGCCGGGGGTGGGACCCGCTACAAAAAAAATTCCGAAAATTTGCTAAGACCCCGATTTGCCCTAAAATTATGTGACAAAGGTCGTACGGGGCAATCGACGAAATTATATTAGCCCTAACGCGTCAAAATGCATGAAAGTTTCGGAGTTAAGCGTGCTCAAGCCAGAGCAATTCTGGGATGGGTGACCCCCTGGGAAGTGACACAAATTTTTTTACAAGTGTAAGTATGATAAGTATAAATGGAAATTTGGGGTAACCAAAAGGAAAATAGAATGTGTGGAGTAATTAGTGCCCTTACAGAAGTCGCGCAGACTGATGCGGACTAGATGGGCGGAAATAAAAAGGGTGCAATACCGCTCGGGAAATTGAGCGAATTGGAATAACAGTCAGAGACGTTTTCCAGTAAGATATTAGTAGATATATCTGTATGTGTGTATGTGTATGTGAATGTGTATGTGTACGATTTTCATCTGATGCCTGTATGGATCCAGAGCCGAGTCCCGGCGACTGATGTTGTGATAGACGGAAGGTTTTACTAAACCGAATATATGAAGCGAAGAAGGGACGACGATCTGAATGTTGTCAAGGGATAGAAAAGCCCCGATTACATTATAATTTAGTCTGGTATGACGATGTCTGAAAAAGAAAATGAGTATGGATGGTAGGAAAGATGAAAGATAAGAAGTGTGAATAAGCGGAATCTTTGGAAGAGTCGATAAGAGACACGCAAGACGATCTGTATGACCACTTGGCGAACAAGTTTACGAATAAAGGGAAATTTTCATAAATTACTGGAGCCTTAATAGGAGTGATCTGATTCTAATTCAGATTCTATCTGTTATACTTCTGCACTTCCGATTCTGATAGGGCTCCGTCTATCACGCCTCTATGCTTCTGAACTCGATTATGTTTCCAATCTGATAAATCTTTGTATGTCTGATTCTGAATATGTTCCTGGTTGACATACCTCTGTATGATCGATTCTGAATACGTTTCTGTCTGACATATCTCTGTACGATTAACTCTGATTACGAATCTGTCTGACACACCTCTGTATGTCTGACCCCGGATATGAATCCGTCTGATATGCCTCTGTACGTCTGATTCCGATCGCACGTCTGTCTGATACATCTCCGTATGTCTGATTCTGATTACGACTCTGTCCGATACATTTCTGTCTGTCTGACTTTGGTCACGATTTTGTGTGATACAATTCTGTACGTCTGATTCTGATTTCGAATCTGTCTGGTATCTTTCTGTACGTCTGACTCCGATCTCAGGTTTGTCTGACATACTTCCGTACATCTGACTTCGACTACGAATCTGTCCGATACATTTCTGTATGTCTGATCCTGACTACGAATCCATCCGCCATGGTTTAGTACGTCTGCCTCCGATTACGAATCAGTCCGATATGCTTCTACGCGTCCAGTTCTAGTTCTGAATCTGTTGGTATGAAGTGTCTGGTACGAAGAGGGATTACGATAACGTGGTAGGGAACTCAGGAGTGTAACAAGAAATGATACGGACTATGGTATCTGGAAGGCGTTCGTCTGTTACAAGAATATAGCTATGGTTCGACGATTATGTGGGGTACGAGAAAATATATTATGAAGGCATTTGAATCAGTGATGTGAAAAATTACACCATAATGTTGGTAAAGAAGCCATGTCGGAAAGTCAGCAAAGGACGACTATAAAGAGAACCCTCCCGGAGTAGTATGACGCCCCATAAGGTCAATTTAACATTCGAGGACGAATGTTTTTAAAGGGGGGGAGGATGTTACATCCGACATTTTTCGCTTATTCGAAAAATTCAAGATAAATTGACTTGTGATGAATAAGGCCACAATTGGACCTTACTTGGTATGAATGTGTAGGTCATGAATTCAATGGTGTGGAATTACGAAAGGTGGCCAAGGGCAAAATTGGAATTTTGGAAACTTGCCTTATGAATTACAAGAGGTAACCACCAATTTGGGCTCAACAAAATTAATAAAACAAGGCCCAAAAGGGAAGGCCCAACCAGCCATGCTATGTAAAAAAAAGGGGCCCAAGTCCATGATTTTAATTAGGTAATATTATATATGGTTATACATATCCATAGAAGGTTCAAGAAAGCAAGAAAAATCAAGAAATAGAGAACAAGACCATTTCGGGTTTGAGAGGAGAAAAAGAAAGAAAAGAAAGAAAATTCTTGGAGCCTAATCCTTGAGTTTAAAATTCAATTCTTGTGGGAATACTACTAAGTGCAAAGTCCTCTACAACTTGGTACAATTAGTTTGGCAAGAGGACAAGTTTAGTGCAAAGTGAAGAACTTGAAGAAAGGTAAGGATTTTATGCTTTTGTTATGTTATGGAAGGTATATGTATGTTGTAGTATGTGTGAATGAATGAAAAAACATGGAAATTTTGTGTGTTGAAAAGTATGCTTGTTGGCCGAATACATGTACATGTATTACATGTCTTGGATGATTTGAATTCATGTTGTAATTTAGTTGTAGTGTGGTGGAAATTGTATTAGAAATGAAAGTGGAATGAATTAGTGAAAATTGAAGAATGTAGGAGGTGGCCGTGTGGTATGGTTATGTGTTGATGGAGTATGAATTTGATCTTGTTTGTATGTTAAGTGTGTTATGGTGAAGTGAATGGAAAGATAACAATCCTTGTTGTCTTGGAAAAATGGTTATCAAGTTGTTGTAGGAAAGTATGCAACTTTGTTATGGTTTATGTAAAAATGGAAATGAAAATATCAAGAGGCAAATTATGATTATTGTTGATGAATTTGGAAGATGGAAATGTATAATTAACTTGTATGTTGAAAGTTAGGAAAAATTGGATAAGTAGTGGCTTAATGGAAAGTTGGTATGTTTTGCATATCTTGTGTATATTGTGTGGAAATGGTATGATATGCCTCCGACGTATGTTGTGATGATTTTGATGGTTGATGAATATGAAAATGATAAGTTTGGTTTGGAAATGTAAGTTTGAAACGAAAGATGTTTCGTTATGTCGAAAGATGGCTAGTGATGCCATAGTGTATGTTTTAATGTCTATTGTTGTTTTGATGTCATTCTGGGTTGTTGTGTTGATGAATTGAGCCGAGCTAAGTCTCGGGGATGTCTTATATACAGAGGAAATGCTGCCGAAATTTCGGTAGGCAAGTATGTGTTAAGTTGGATTATTGAAAAGTTTGAAACTAACAAATGGTAATCTTGACCATTTCTAGATTTTTGACGAAATTGGGATTGACGTCAAGCGAGCGTAAGGCGCTATCGAGGTATGTAAAGCATTCCCCTATGTTCCTAGGCATGTTCTGGATGTGGTAGGCTCGGCCGCGAGCCTTAAGTACGACTCCGTTCCCCGGAATTCGAGACGGAAAACCGCTCCAATTCCTTCAATTCAATTGAAGCTATTTTCTTACAAATTGCCTTTAAAGTGAATTTTTGTATAAAACTTCCTTAAACAGAGTCGGAACACTTCCAAACGACTATGGATGACCTCATAAGGTCTATTAGCAATAATTTACCTATGTAGCCTCGAGTTGGTCCGAGGCGGGCCCACAAGGCCCGATATCTTCTGTAAAATTTTAAATACTTCCGTTTTGGTCCGATTTTCCCTAAACACTTCTGGACTATTATTTTGTGTATGATATGGCTATTTTTGTGTAATTTATACAACATGATTTCTGAACATCTGAGAATCCAATTCTGATAATAATCTGTCGTGCCTTCCCAACTAGGATATAGGCGCGTACTATGCATACTATCCAGATATTCTGATTTTGGCTCGCCGTTTGGCACCCTTCAGTTTGATTGAGTCTGTATGTAAGTAGTTTCTCATTTTTCGGTTCGTGTCTGTCTCAATGCATTCTTTCACTGCGACCCGGGCCAGGTTCTGTTATCGTGCATATTTCTCTGCATTGTTCACCGCGTCCCTCGGCGTGCGGGCCGGGATCTGTATGTCTGTATGATATTATGATCTGTGTTTGGGGATGGCGGCCAGGATGGCATATGATCTGATCTGATTCTGTCTGTCACCGCGTCCCGTACTAAGAGGGCCGGGTTCTGTTACCGCGCCCCCAGACAGGGCCGGGATCTGTATGAATGTATGCGTGTGCCATCTGTATTTATATAAACACATGCCTCTGTATGATTCTGTATGACTCTGTACTACTCTGCATGCATAATTCTGTCCGACATACTTCTGTCTGTCCGTCTGAATTACGACTATGTTTGTATGTCCGTATGGCTTCTGATTCTGTATGTCCGTATGGATTCTGATTCTGCTCGTCTGTCCGTATTATGATTCCGTCTGTCTGTCCGAACCATAATTCTGTTTATTTGTATGGAACACGATTCTATATGTCTGTCTGGATCATGACTCTGTCCGTCAGTCTGATTTATGGTTTTGTCCGTTATATTTCTGTGATTCCGGTTCAGACTATGCTTATATCTGTTATATTTCTGCATTACATACTCGGTACATTTTTCGTACTGACCCCCGTGCTTCGGGGGCTGCGTTACATGCCCGCAGGTATAGACGCGCCAGGTGATACGCCGCTAGTATAGGTTTCTGATCCAGCTGTTTTGAGGAGCTCCTTTGATCCGGAGCGTATATTTTTGGTATATATCTTCTGTTTTCTGTACACTCTGTATGTATGGATATTCTGGGTACGGCGGGGCCCTGTCCCGTCATATGATTCTGTATGTCTGTAGAGGCCTGTAGATAGATGTGTGGGTTACGGGTTTCGTCTGTATGTTAGCCTTATCGGCTTATCTGTAAATGTCTGCATGTTCAGGTATATATATATATGGTCGCGCGCGTGCCGTATTTGTACCGGCCTACTTCTGTAACTTCTGTTTTGAAAAAGAAAAAAAAAACCGTATGATTCGAAAGTCAGTCGGGTAGGTATGTACGGGTACCCAGTTAGGGTACCAGTCGCGGCCCACGGGGTTGGGTCGTGACAAAAGTGGTATCAGAGCGGTTAGTCCTCGGAAAGTCTACAGGTCGTGTCTAGTAGAGTCTTGTTTATCGATGTGTTGTGCACCACATCTATAAACAAGAAGCTACAGGGCATCTAGGATGTTACCCTTCCTTGAAACTTAGATCATGCGATAGAGCCAGCTGTAGGATATGAATTCCTTTCGACTGACTTTTAATTTCAGCCAAAGGACGGCATCGACAGAAGGCAATGGCTGATGATATTGGAGGCCGCACAGTACTCAGGTAAGCAATAATATGAAAGCTATGTGTCGGAGAAGTTGTTTGAAGTGTGGTAGAAATATAAAGTTGAAGATTGAACAGAAAAGTGAACAGGAAGGAGCCTCCGATGCTGTTTGAGTTGGGCATGTGAGGTAGGCCTCGACATCTGTATAATTTCATCTGTAATTGTTAGCCCCGTGTGGCTACGAGACGACATGATATGATGTATATATATATGTGTATATGTGTTGGCCCTGTGCGACATGGTTAGTATTTCTGGTGTACAGGTTTTGGATAGTAAGAAAAACAGAGGAACCGCTGCCCAAATTTTTTTTTCCAGAAATATGGAGGAAAACATGTAGATTAAGTACAAAAAGGTCCCGCGATACTTGTCGGACTTTAGTTTTCTTCTGTCGGTGGTTGGAGAGCACCTTATGGTGATATTTTACCAGATTTCACCGACTATTTGGAGGCGGAATTCGTGGGACGAAGACTTAAATCTGTGGGTTATCCGTAATCATCTGTATACGTGTATGAAAGTGAATGTTTGAGATTCAGAAAGGCGACATGGTAATTGTACGACTTAGCCGGGGGTGGGACCCGCTACAAAAAAAATTCCGAAAATTTGCTAAGACCCCGATTTGCCCTAAAATTATGTGACAAAGGTCGTACGGGGCAATCGACGAAATTATATTAGCCCTAACGCGTCAAAATGCATGAAAGTTTCGGAGTTAAGCGTGCTCAAGCCAGAGCAATTCTGGGATGGGTGACCCCCTGGGAAGTGACACAAATTTTTTTACAAGTGTAAGTATGATAAGTATAAATGGAAATTTGGGGTAACCAAAAGGAAAATAGAATGTGTGGAGTAATTAGTGCCCTTACAGAAGTCGCGCAGACTGATGCGGACTAGATGGGCGGAAATAAAAAGGGTGCAATACCGCTCGGGAAATTGAGCGAATTGGAATAACAGTCAGAGACGTTTTCCAGTAAGATATTAGTAGATATATCTGTATGTGTGTATGTGTATGTGAATGTGTATGTGTACGATTTTCATCTGATGCCTGTATGGATCCAGAGCCGAGTCCCGGCGACTGATGTTGTGATAGACGGAAGGTTTTACTAAACCGAATATATGAAGCGAAGAAGGGACGACGATCTGAATGTTGTCAAGGGATAGAAAAGCCCCGATTACATTATAATTTAGTCTGGTATGACGATGTCTGAAAAAGAAAATGAGTATGGATGGTAGGAAAGATGAAAGATAAGAAGTGTGAATAAGCGGAATCTTTGGAAGAGTCGATAAGAGACACGCAAGACGATCTGTATGACCACTTGGCGAACAAGTTTACGAATAAAGGGAAATTTTCATAAATTACTGGAGCCTTAATAGGAGTGATCTGATTCTAATTCAGATTCTATCTGTTATACTTCTGCACTTCCGATTCTGATAGGGCTCCGTCTATCACGCCTCTATGCTTCTGAACTCGATTATGTTTCCAATCTGATAAATCTTTGTATGTCTGATTCTGAATATGTTCCTGGTTGACATACCTCTGTATGATCGATTCTGAATACGTTTCTGTCTGACATATCTCTGTACGATTAACTCTGATTACGAATCTGTCTGACACACCTCTGTATGTCTGACCCCGGATATGAATCCGTCTGATATGCCTCTGTACGTCTGATTCCGATCGCACGTCTGTCTGATACATCTCCGTATGTCTGATTCTGATTACGACTCTGTCCGATACATTTCTGTCTGTCTGACTTTGGTCACGATTTTGTGTGATACAATTCTGTACGTCTGATTCTGATTTCGAATCTGTCTGGTATCTTTCTGTACGTCTGACTCCGATCTCAGGTTTGTCTGACATACTTCCGTACATCTGACTTCGACTACGAATCTGTCCGATACATTTCTGTATGTCTGATCCTGACTACGAATCCATCCGCCATGGTTTAGTACGTCTGCCTCCGATTACGAATCAGTCCGATATGCTTCTACGCGTCCGGTTCTAGTTCTGAATCTGTTGGTATGAAGTGTCTGGTACGAAGAGGGATTACGATAACGTGGTAGGGAACTCAGGAGTGTAACAAGAAATGATACGGACTATGGTATCTGGAAGGCGTTCGTCTGTTACAAGAATATAGCTATGGTTCGACGATTATGTGGGGTACGAGAAAATATATTATGAAGGCATTTGAATCAGTGATGTGAAAAATTACACCATAATGTTGGTAAAGAAGCCATGTCGGAAAGTCAGCAAAGGACGACTATAAAGAGAACCCTCCCGGAGTAGTATGACGCCCCATAAGGTCAATTTAACATTCGAGGACGAATGTTTTTAAAGGGGGGGAGGATGTTACATCCGACATTTTTCGCTTATTCGAAAAATTCAAGATAAATTGACTTGTGATGAATAAGGCCACAATTGGACCTTACTTGGTATGAATGTGTAGGTCATGAATTCAATGGTGTGGAATTACGAAAGGTGGCCAAGGGCAAAATTGGAATTTTGGAAACTTGCCTTATGAATTACAAGAGGTAACCACCAATTTGGGCTCAACAAAATTAATAAAACAAGGCCCAAAAGGGAAGGCCCAACCAGCCATGCTATGTAAAAAAAAGGGGCCCAAGTCCATGATTTTAATTAGGTAATATTATATATGGTTATACATATCCATAGAAGGTTCAAGAAAGCAAGAAAAATCAAGAAATAGAGAACAAGACCATTTCGGGTTTGAGAGGAGAAAAAGAAAGAAAAGAAAGAAAATTCTTGGAGCCTAATCCTTGAGTTTAAAATTCAATTCTTGTGGGAATACTACTAAGTGCAAAGTCCTCTACAACTTGGTACAATTAGTTTGGCAAGAGGACAAGTTTAGTGCAAAGTGAAGAACTTGAAGAAAGGTAAGGATTTTATGCTTTTGTTATGTTATGGAAGGTATATGTATGTTGTAGTATGTGTGAATGAATGAAAAAACATGGAAATTTTGTGTGTTGAAAAGTATGCTTGTTGGCCGAATACATGTACATGTATTACATGTCTTGGATGATTTGAATTCATGTTGTAATTTAGTTGTAGTGTGGTGGAAATTGTATTAGAAATGAAAGTGGAATGAATTAGTGAAAATTGAAGAATGTAGGAGGTGGCCGTGTGGTATGGTTATGTGTTGATGGAGTATGAATTTGATCTTGTTTGTATGTTAAGTGTGTTATGGTGAAGTGAATGGAAAGATAACAATCCTTGTTGTCTTGGAAAAATGGTTATCAAGTTGTTGTAGGAAAGTATGCAACTTTGTTATGGTTTATGTAAAAATGGAAATGAAAATATCAAGAGGCAAATTATGATTATTGTTGATGAATTTGGAAGATGGAAATGTATAATTAACTTGTATGTTGAAAGTTAGGAAAAATTGGATAAGTAGTGGCTTAATGGAAAGTTGGTATGTTTTGCATATCTTGTGTATATTGTGTGGAAATGGTATGATATGCCTCCGACGTATGTTGTGATGATTTTGATGGTTGATGAATATGAAAATGATAAGTTTGGTTTGGAAATGTAAGTTTGAAACGAAAGATGTTTCGTTATGTCGAAAGATGGCTAGTGATGCCATAGTGTATGTTTTAATGTCTATTGTTGTTTTGATGTCATTCTGGGTTGTTGTGTTGATGAATTGAGCCGAGCTAAGTCTCGGGGATGTCTTATATACAGAGGAAATGCTGCCGAAATTTCGGTAGGCAAGTATGTGTTAAGTTGGATTATTGAAAAGTTTGAAACTAACAAATGGTAATCTTGACCATTTCTAGATTTTTGACGAAATTGGGATTGACGTCAAGCGAGCGTAAGGCGCTATCGAGGTATGTAAAGCATTCCCCTATGTTCCTAGGCATGTTCTGGATGTGGTAGGCTCGGCCGCGAGCCTTAAGTACGACTCCGTTCCCCGGAATTCGAGACGGAAAACCGCTCCAATTCCTTCAATTCAATTGAAGCTATTTTCTTACAAATTGCCTTTAAAGTGAATTTTTGTATAAAACTTCCTTAAACAGAGTCGGAACACTTCCAAACGACTATGGATGACCTCATAAGGTCTATTAGCAATAATTTACCTATGTAGCCTCGAGTTGGTCCGAGGCGGGCCCACAAGGCCCGATATCTTCTGTAAAATTTTAAATACTTCCGTTTTGGTCCGATTTTCCCTAAACACTTCTGGACTATTATTTTGTGTATGATATGGCTATTTTTGTGTAATTTATACAACATGATTTCTGAACATCTGAGAATCCAATTCTGATAATAATCTGTCGTGCCTTCCCAACTAGGATATAGGCGCGTACTATGCATACTATCCAGATATTCTGATTTTGGCTCGCCGTTTGGCACCCTTCAGTTTGATTGAGTCTGTATGTAAGTAGTTTCTCATTTTTCGGTTCGTGTCTGTCTCAATGCATTCTTTCACTGCGACCCGGGCCAGGTTCTGTTATCGTGCATATTTCTCTGCATTGTTCACCGCGTCCCTCGGCGTGCGGGCCGGGATCTGTATGTCTGTATGATATTATGATCTGTGTTTGGGGATGGCGGCCAGGATGGCATATGATCTGATCTGATTCTGTCTGTCACCGCGTCCCGTACTAAGAGGGCCGGGTTCTGTTACCGCGCCCCCAGACAGGGCCGGGATCTGTATGAATGTATGCGTGTGCCATCTGTATTTATATAAACACATGCCTCTGTATGATTCTGTATGACTCTGTACTACTCTGCATGCATAATTCTGTCCGACATACTTCTGTCTGTCCGTCTGAATTACGACTATGTCTGTATGTCCGTATGGCTTCTGATTCTGTATTTCCGTATGGATTCTGATTCTGCTCGTCTGTCCGTATTATGATTCCGTCTGTCTGTCCGAACCATAATTCTGTTTATTTGTATGGAACACGATTCTATATGTCTGTCTGGATCATGACTCTGTCCGTCAGTCTGATTTATGGTTCTGTCCGTTATATTTCTGTGATTCCGGTTCAGACTATGCTTATATCTGTTATATTTCTGCATTACATACTCGGTACATTTTTCGTACTGACCCCCGTGCTTCGGGGGCTGCGTTACATGCCCGCAGGTATAGACGCGCCAGGTGATACGCCGCTAGTATAGGTTTCTGATCCAGCTGTTTTGAGGAGCTCCTTTGATCCGGAGCGTATATTTTTGGTATATATCTTCTGTTTTCTGTACACTCTGTATGTATGGATATTCTGGGTACGGCGGGGCCCTGTCCCGTCATATGATTCTGTATGTCTGTAGAGGCCTGTAGATAGATGTGTGGGTTACGGGTTTCGTCTGTATGTTAGCCTTATCGGCTTATCTGTAAATGTCTGCATGTTCAGGTATATATATATATGGTCGCGCGCGTGCCGTATTTGTACCGGCCTACTTCTGTAACTTCTGTTTTGAAAAAGAAAAAAAAAACCGTATGATTCGAAAGTCAGTCGGGTAGGTATGTACGGGTACCCAGTCGCGGCCCACGGGGTTGGGTCGTGACATATATGATATGTCTATAAGATGATCAACAATGCTAGTTTGTAATACAATGATGATATGTATAAGATAGCAAGAAATGATAAGATGATGCTATGTTATGAGATGTGTAATAGTGATGTGTTATGATTGATTTTGTGATGATAAGATTCCACCGTGCCTATTTGGCCGGGCATGTCACTGCGAATGCAGGCTGCGTATGATTCCACCGGGCCTATATGGCCGGG
The DNA here is from genome assembly GCF_019175385.1 of Lycium barbarum. Lineage (NCBI taxonomy): Eukaryota > Viridiplantae > Streptophyta > Magnoliopsida > Solanales > Solanaceae > Lycium > Lycium barbarum. Next base: position 43,149,999 of record NC_083341.1, on the reverse strand, counting down.
CATGTCACCGCTAATGCGGGCTGCTATGTTTACACCGAGCCTAGACGGCCGGGCATGATCACCACTAGTGGGCGGCATATGAGGATTACCCAGACGCGGGTAATGACGCAGAGTACGATGTGACGATGTACGTGATGATGTATGTGATGATGAATGTGATGATATATGGGATATGACAAAACATATACTATGATGATGTAAAATATGATATATGTAAAATGTATGTTGCGTATAACACTCAAGCAGGTTATATCTTTTCTTATGAGTCATGATGCTTCTATGACATTGTTCATTTCATTCCTGCCTTACATACTCAGTACAATGTTCATACTGACGTCCGTTTTCTTTGGACGTTGTGTTCATGCCCGCAGGTAGACAGGGAGGAGATCTTGCTCCGGACTCTTAGAAGTTGTTAGCTGACTGAAAGCACTCCCTTGTTCCGGAGGTGCTTACGATGAATCTTTTTTGTATAGTTGTATGTGTAATCTAATAGAGGCTCGTAGGTACTCAATGTGGGTTATGTGGTTTCACGACGTGGATATTGTGTTTATATATTGATATATGTTATTGTATAAAAGCATTATGTTTTGTAATGAAAAGCAGTTTCTTTTGTAAAATTAGTATGAAATCGATAAAAGTAGGTACTAAGAAGTAATAGTACAAGCGGTGCTCGGTGGTTAGTCCTAGGTACCCGTCGCGGCCCCTAGCTGGGTCGTGACAAAAATTGTGTGAACTGACTCCAAATCAGAAGGTAGATCTAATTCGTAAGCCACTTTGCCTACCTTGCGCACAATCTCATAAGGCCCAATGTACGGGGGACTAAGCTTCCCCTTTTTGCCAAATCTCATAGCGCCCTTCATTGGCGACACTTTCAAGAATACCCAGTCTTCCACTTGAAACTCTAATTCTCTTCGACGATTATCCGCATAGGACTTTTGACGACTTTGGGTTGCTAATAACCGATCTTGTATGAGCTTAACTTTCTCTATGGCTTGCTGGACCAAGTCTGGCCCTATCAATTTAGTCTCTCCTACCTCGAACCACCCAATTGGGGATTTACACTTTCGCCCATATAAAGCCTCATATGGTGCAATTTGGATGCTAGAATGATAACTATTATTATAAGCAAGTTCAATGAGTGGCAAGTGATCATCCCAATTACCTCCAAAATCTATCATACATGCCCGTAACATATCCTCAAGAGTCTGAATGGTACGTTCAGCTTGTCCATCAGTCTGCGGGTGAAATGCCGTGCTAAGGCTCACTTGAGTTCTCAAACCCTCTTGGAAGGACTTCCAAAAGTTAGCTATAAACTGACCGTAAAATCGTCCGTATAACATTATACGGACCGTATAATCGACCGTATAACTCATCTCTACACTGATGTTGTTCTTGTCACTTGGTTTGAAATCCAATCCTTATGGAACCTTCTTAACACTTGTTTATCACCTCATTAACAATCTAAGGGACGTTATAATTATTCTCTAAGATTCTATTAAATCATCAAACTTGTTACTCGTAAATCTTTTTCCATACACATCGCATGCCTTGCCCTCTCTTGGCAAACTTTCTCCTCTCACTACGAATGTCTTTGAAATCTTAATTAGGGTCATCAATGTCATTCCTCACTCATTGAAATACCGTATATTCCATGCTCTTCGTTAGTCTATCCATTGCGCATCAACAGAAAATTTTCCGATGTGTAATAATAAATGTCCCATAACATAATCGGAGGCTACCGACCTTACGTCACTCCGATATAACCGTAACTGTTGCTTGAGCCATCATATATGTTTTTGTAGTATATGATATGTATATATAAATGGATATATGAATATCCATGTATAGGATACGAGGAAAAGAATGAGGCGTTATATACGCGTAACCACCTGATCAGCTTGCATATTATGATATCGTCCCAGACACGGGATGCCGGGACGCAGGATATATGGATAAATGGATAGGGTCGTTCGTTCTGCGGCAATGCATATATGTAGATAATGATGATATAGCCTATGGATCGGGTCGTTCGTTTCGCGGCAACATATACACATGTAAACATATAGAGATAAGTAAGTGCAATGAATATATGATATATGGATCAGGCTGCACGTACCGCAACATTAGTAAATATTTATATGTGTGTATATGCAAATACTAAAGAAAGTTAACATGCATGGTTTCACCTTAAAGAGTAGTCGGTACAGGTTACTTATCTACTCCCTATTTCTTTACTTCTTTATGATTGTTGATATTATCATTCATGTCTTACATACTCAGTACAAACTTCGTACTAACGTCATTTTCTTTTATGGACACTGTGTTCATGCCCACAGGTAGGCAGGGAGACGGCCTAGATTCTTAGGAGCACGATCAGCTTGCAAAGGAGCATTTCCCTACTCCGGAGGTGTAGTTTTTGATATGTATTCATTTGTGTAAATATTCGGGCACGGCGGGGTCCTGTCCCTTCCGTATGTTCAGTACTCCAGTTAGAGGCTCGTAGATAGATATGTGTTGGTAGTAGATGTCTTACGATCACCTCAGTGTATATTTTGCATATCGTTTTATAGCCGTGAGGGCTTATGTACATACATGTATTGCCTTGGAGATTATGTGTGTACAAGTTGGGTGATGGTTAGCATGATGAGTGGTGCTCGGTAGTCAGCTCCGGGTACCCGTCACGGCCCACCAGTCAGGTCGTGACAAAAGTGGTATCAGAGCAGTTCTGTCCTAGGGTGTGTCTACGAGCTGTGTGCAGTAGAGTCTTGTTTATGAGTGTGAAGAGCGTCACACTTATAAACAAGAGGCTGCGGGGCATATAGGAATAATCACCATCTTTCTTCTTTATAGATCGTGCGATAGAGCTGTGATATAAGACTATCCCTTTCCCTAATTGTGCGTTCGATGCCGGTAAAGAGGAAAGCCATAGCCGCCCAGAAGGGCAAGCCTACGACGGAAAGGCGGACTAAAAGGGAGCCGCCGGTTCATATAGAGAAAGGTGAATCCCATAATGAGGCTCCGTCACGTACTTCTCGTACTCCGCATATTATAGAGGTGCAAGAAAGGGTCTCCACTCCAGCTCCTACGCGGTTTCTTCGGGTCAATAGATGACCAAGGCTATCCAGTTATTGACTCAGTTGGTTGCTGCTCAGGCTCAATGACAAAGTACGGGCCCAAGTGATAGAGCGGTTAGTGCGAGGGCCCGTGATTTTATGAGTTTAAATCCTCTAAAAAATTTTGGGTCAAAGCCGGACGAAGATCTACAAGGCTTTATAGACGAGATGTTAAGGACGCTGAGGATCATCCATGCTTCCGATACCGAGTCTGTGGAGTTGGCATCTTATCGGCTCCATGATGTGGCGGTTTTATGGTACAATAATTGGATTTCTTCAAGACGGGAAAATGCACCTCCCCCGGTTTGGCAAGAGTTCGTGAATGCGTTTATCCGTCATTATTTGCCACCCAAGGTTCGTCGGGCCCGAGTTGACATGTTTCTAAATTTAAAGCAAGGGAACATGAGTGCTCGTGAGTATAGTCTCTGTTTTAATTCGATGGCCTGGTATGCTCCGACTATGGTAATCGATATAGGAGACCGGGTGCATCGGTTTGTGAGTGGCTTAGGGCCACATTTGATTACAGATTGCTTGACGGCCTCACTCCAGGAAAGGATGGATATCTCTCGTATTCAGACTCATGCCTAGAACTTAGATAAACAACAACAGCCGCAAAGGGGTGAGCGCGATATTGATAGAGGGCAGAGTAACAGGGCCAGATCTACCGGTGCCATTAGTGAGTACATAGGGGGGTTAGAGGCAGCATTATTCCAGATATTCAGGCTAGTCCGCGACTAGTGGACCTCCGGGGTTTGCGAGCAGGAGATTTGATCACCCCATTTATTCAGGGCCGAGTCAGAGTTTGAGAGCTTCAGGTTCCCAGTACCGGGGTGATTCCAGCCAGATGCGGCCGCCTGTACCACGGTGTACTCACTGTAGTAGGCCACATTCTAGACAGTACCGTTGGGTTCAGGTTCCTATTATGGCTGTGTCCTGGTTGGCCATATGATGCATGATTTTCCATTGAGGAGTAGCCAAGATAGGGCACAACCCACCTAATCAGCAATTGGTTCTTCTTCGTCTGTGCGCCCTCTTGAGCAGACCTCCCAGACTCCAGAAGGTCATGGCAGAGGCAGAGGGGGAGTATCGAGTTTGAGTGGCCCTCAGCCCCGTATTTATGCATTAGCCGGATGCCAGGATCTTGAGTCCTCCCCTGATGTGGTTACAGGTACATTGACCATATTCTGTTACGATGTCTATGCATTGATTGATCCAGGTTCTACTTTGTCGTATATTACTCTCTATGTTGCTGGGTGTATCGGAGTTAAACCCTAGCCAATAAAAACTTTTGAGGTATCCACTCCTGTCGCTGACTCGGTAATAGCTAGACAGGTATACATAAATTGTGTGATTGTGGTATGTGATTGTCAGACTAAAGTTGATTTAATTGAGCTGGAAATGTTAGATTTTGAGCATGGATTGGTTGGCCACTTGTTATGCTAATGTGGATTGCAGAACCAAGATGGATCAATTCTAGTTTCCACGAAAACCAGTGCTTGAATGGAAAGGTAACACAACATCTCCAAGGGGTAGGTTCATTTCTTTCCTCAAAGCGAGAAAGATGATTGCAAAAGGCTATATTTATCATTTAGTCCGGATTCATTACACTGAAGCGAAGCCGCCAGCTCTTCAATCCGTCCCGGTAGTAAATGAGTTTCCAGATGTATTTCCGGTTGAACTTCCAGGCCTTCCACCAGAACAGGAAATTGATTTTACCATTGATGTGTTTCCAGAAACCGAGCCTATATCTATACCTCCTTATAGAATGGCTCCCACAGAATTGAAAGAGATAAAGGAATAATTGAAAGATTTGCTCGAGAAGGGATTTATTAGACCCAGTTCATCGCTATGGGGAGCACCTGTCTTATTCGTAAGAAAGAAAGATGGTTCTTTACGAACGTGCATTGACTATAGGTAGCTGAACAAGGTGACGATCAAGAATAAACATCCTCTTCTGAGAATGGATGATTAGTTTGATAAATTACAGGGTGCCAAGTGGTTTTCCAAAATAGATCTGAGGTCAGGTTAACATCAAGTGAGAGTTAGAGAAAAAGACATTCCGAAGACGGCTTTCAGAACCAGATATAGTTACTATGAATTTCGAGTTATGTCATTCGGGTTGACAAATGCCCCAATGGTGTTCATGAATTTGATGAATAATGTGTTCAGGCCTTTCTTAGATCTATTTGTGATAGTGTTCATTAATGACATTCTAGTATATTCTCAAACTGAAGCAGAACATGCAGATCATTTGCGTACTGTCCTCGGAATTATTCGGGCTCGTGAATTGTATGCTAAATTTTTGAAATGCGAATTCTGGCTGAATTCGGTAACCTTTCTGGGCCATATCATTTCAGCTGACGGCATTCGAGTTGATACTCAGAAAATTGAGGCTGTGAAGACTTGGCCAAGGCCTACAACGCCTACAGAAGTCTGTAGCTTTTTGGGTTTGGCAGGCTATTTTAGAAGATTTTTGAAAGGATTTTCTTCTATTTCTGCACCACTGACGAAGCTAACACAGAAGTCCATAAAACTTTAGCGGACCGATGATTGTGAACGCAGTTTCCAGGAATTGAAGGATAGGTTGACTTCAGCTCTAGTTTTAACCCTTCCAGAAGGAGCCGATGGTTATGTTGTGTATTGTGATGCCTCCGGTGTCAGGTTGGGTTGTGTATTGATTCAACACGGTTAGGTAATTGCCTATGCTTCCAGGCAGTTGTGGAAACATGAACAGAATTATCCGACCCATGATCTTGAATTAGCTGCGGTTATTCATGCACTAAAGATGTGGAGAAATTATTTGTGCGGTGTTCATGTTGACATCTACACGGATCACAAGAGTCTCCAATATATTTTCAGGCAAAAGGAGTTGAATCTAAGGCAGAGGCAATGGCTGGAACTGCTAAAAGGCTATGATGTGAGTATTTTATATCACCCCGGAAAGGCGAATATGGTGGCCGATGCTCTTAGTCGTAAATCTACGGGTAGTCTATGTGATGTCCAGCCAGAGAAGAAAAAATTAGTCCATGAGCTTTACCAGCTAGCTAGCCTAGGAGTTCGTCTGACTGATTGAGGCAATGCAGGAGTTGGTATTCACAACCCAGCTATTTCACCACCTTAGATATGGTGATGCGAGAGCGCCAATATGAAGATCCCCAATTGAGTCACTATAGGGATACATTTCTTGAGAAAGAGAAGTCACCATTTAAGGCTTCTGCAGAAGGAGTTCTCAGGTATCGAGACAGGCTGTGTGTGCCAGATATGGCAGGACTACGTCGTCAGATTCTGGAAGAAGCTCATTACTCCCATTATTCTATTAATCCAGGAGCAACAAAGATGTATCACGATCTCAAGTTAATGCATTGGTGGGATGGAATGAAGAAAGATATAGCAGAATTTGTAGCCTAGTGTCCCAATTGTCAACAGGTGAAGATTGAACATCAGAAGCCAGGAGGATTATTGCAAGCGATGGAGATTCCAATTTGGAAATGGGAAGCAATTAACATGGATTTCATTGTAGGTTTGCCTCATTCTCAGCGCAAGTATGACTCCATATGGGTGATTGTTGATATGCTCACGAAGTCGGCTCATTTTCTACTAGTCAGAACTACCTATGCGGCAGAAGATTATGCAAAATTGTACCTTAAAGAAGTAGTGCGGCTTCATGGTGTCCCTGTGTCTATTATTACTGACAAGGGGGCACAATTTAAAGCTAAGTTCTAGAAGTCCTTCCAAGAAGGTTTAGGTACTCAAGTGAGGCTCAGCATAGCATTTCACCCCCAAACGAATGGACAAGCTGAACATACTATTCATACTTTGGAGGATATGTTACGGGCATGTATACTAGACTTCGAAGGTAGTTGGGATGATCATTTGCCGCTTATTGAGTTTGCATATAACAACAACTGCCATTCTAGCATCTAAGTGGCCCCGTATGAAGCCTTATATAGAAGAAAGTGTAGATCGCCAATCAGATGGTTTGAAGTGGGAGAAGTACAACTAATAGGTCCAGAACTGATCCAGCAAGCGGTGGAAAAGATCAAGGTTATCCAAGATCGATTGATGACAACCCAAAGCCATCAGAAATCTTTTGCGGACAACCATCGGCGAGGCTTAGAATTCCAAGTTAAAGATTAGGTATTCCTGAAGGTATCACCGATGAAGGGCGTGATCAGATTTAGCAAGAAGGGAAAATTAAATCCTCGATATATTAGACCTTAGAAGGTAGTCCGCAAGATAGGCCAAGTAGCTTATGAATAAGACTTGCCTTCAGAACTTGAATCAGGTCACCCATTTTTCCATGTGTCGATGCTCCGGAAGTGTATTAGGTATCCTTCCAGAATCGTGCCTGTGGATGATGTTCAAATCACTGAGAAGTTGGCATATGAAGAAGTGCCTGTCGCTATACTAGATAGACAAGTGCGCAGACTCAGAACCAAAGATGTGGCTTCAGTTAAAGTTATGTAGAGAAATAATAATAGGGAAGAGATGACTTGGAAAATAGAAGAGGATATGAAAACTAGATATCCGCATTTCTTTCCACCCCCAAAGGAGGTCCGAGGCAAGACCCCATTATCTCCGGATATGTGAAGCTTTCTTTGATTGTTTTAGGTCTTGTGTGTCCATGTTTCTTGCTGTTGATGTTGTAGCCCATGCGACAATGTTATTTTGGGTTGATGTGATTGGATGGTAGTACCATATTACAGGGAAAACTCTGGCGATAATTCCGTAGGATTTCGAAGATGAATGTTCCTAAGGGGAGGGGGGGGGGGGGGGGGAGGAGTGTTACACCTCGAAATTTCGAGCTGCTGGGCGGTGCATAGACTAACGTAAGTTAAGGTGTATATGATGTCCCTATAAGTAAGAAGGGATACTTAATGATTCTAATTAAGATTCCAAAGACATTTGAGGCAAGAAAAGAAAGCTCGTGGGAGAAAGTTAAGGTAAAGAATATCTTACCCCGAATACAAACGTACCAGCAGGCATTACTGGTGCTTTACAGGGTTAGAAGTTGAACGAATCGAATCAACGCAATCTGAATGGATTCAGGAAATTCTGCAGACACAAGTCAGTGCCGACGGGCCGTAGACATGTCGACGGATCGTCACTATGCACCGTCAACACATTCCAGCAAATTGAAATCTGTAAGCGCAAGTCGACGGACCGTCGACCCAACCGTCAACATGTTTCTGCAATCAGGGAATTACAGGTGCGTCGACCCGGCCGTCGAACCGACTCTCTGGAATTTTCTGGTTCCAGCTATAAATAGACGATCCTTCTCCAAAATTTTCAGATTTCATTTTCTCTCTAAGTCTTGAAGACTCTAGAATATTTCTCCCATCATATTATCACAAATCCAAGGGAAATCAAAGATCAAACACCTATAATCAAGGAAATCAAGTGTTTGGATGTTCATTAGGGCTGCTAGAAGCCAAGCATCTCTTTGGGTTGAAGTTGGGTTTCCCTTCAAGTAAAGTATTACCATCCAAAGCTCATTCCTACATTATAAAGGTGAGTCTTATGTTAATCCCACGTTGTTAAGAATATTGAGTGGTTAAAAGACTTGGATTATGGAAGACAGTAGAGTATGGAGTTCAAATATCGAAATATTGGTATTCTTGAATAGTAACTTGACTTGAACCATAGTTCTTGATATGTAATGAGTATAATCTTGCTATGAATGGTATTAATGATGCTGTGGAAGCATTGTATGAGAATGGATACTCTATTGTGCCATAGTTAGGGTTATGAATGATTTTAATAGGGAATGTTGAGAATTGAATAATGTCTAGCTTGATGAAGTTATTAATAAAGACATTGTGGTTATCGTTAATGATGGCTGGGAGTTGTCTACCATGTGGAGGAAGTTATTGAAACAAAGGAGATGCTGCCCAATTTTCATTAGTTCTTAGATTGTTAATTGAGACCTAAAGTATGTTTCCGATTATCTAATCTTAGTACAAATTCTCTTGAATGTAGAATTGTGAGTATTGAAGGGAAGCAATTAGTCAATAAATCTAGAGTGACATAAAGGTATGTAAGCCTTGTCCCCTTCTTTCAAAGGCATGACTCTCATATTGCGATCCTTCATAGATTTCCATGACCTTCTTATACTCCAACATGTCGAAAGCTAATAAGTCTTAATAGTTTCCTATGAGAAGAAAATGATATATACTTTATGATGTTGATGATTCCCTTGCATAATTTTCTTGATGTTACTCAATGTTGGCTATCTCATCTCATGACTTTGGTTCCTCCAAGGTGAGACTTAGTGATGACAAATGTCCCGTAACATAATCGGAGGCTACCGACCATACGTCACTTCGATATAACCGTAACTATTGCTTGAGCCCTCATATATGTTTTTGTAGTATATGATATGTATATATAAATGGATATATGAATATGCATGTATGGGATACGGGGAAAAATAAGAGGCGTGATATACGCGTAACCACCTGATCAGCTAGCACATTATGATATTGTCCCCGACGCGGGATATATGGATAAATGGATCGGGCCGTTTGGTCCGCGGCAATGCATATATGTAGATAATGATTATATAGCATATGGATCGGGTCGTTCGTTCCGCGGCAACATATACACATGTATATATAGAGAGATAAGTAAGTGCAATGAATATATGATATATGGATCGAGCTGCACGTACCCCAACATCAGTAAATATGTATGTATGTGTATATGCAAATACTAAAGTAAGTTAACATGCATGGTTTCACCTTAAAGGGCAGTCAGTACAGGTTACTTATCTACTCCCTATTTCTTTACTTCTTTATGATTGTTGGTATTATCATTCATGTCTTACCTACTCAGTACAAAGTTCGTGCTGACGTCCTTTTATTTTATGGACACTGTTTTCATACCCACAGGTAGGCAGGGAGACGTCCCAGATTCTTAGGAGCCAGATCAGCTTGTACAGGAGCACTTCCTTACTCCGGAGGTGCAGTTTTTGATATTCAATTATTTGTGTACATATTCGGGCACGGCGGGGTCCTGTCCCATCCGTATGTTCATTACTCCAGTTAAAGTCTCGTAGATACATATGTGTGGGTATTAGATGTCTTACAATCACCTCAGTGTATATTCTGCATATCATTTTGTAGTCGTAAGGGCTTATTGTTACACCCTGAAAATTTCCCTTTAATGTACAGTGAATAAACTAATGCAGGGCACGACGTAGACGATGTTTGGATAAGTAAGAAATAACATTTGATGATTCTAAATGAGATTTCAAAGACATTTGAGGTAGGAGACGAAAGTTGTTAAGGAATGCAAGGTATATGTCGTGTGTCAGGCAAGATTTACGAGTATCGAATTAATGATGGCTTAATGATGTTTTGGAGATGAGTTATAATGTCCCTTAGATTGGTAACGAGGTGTTAAACAAGTGTCAAGAAGGTTCCATAAGGATTGGAGATCAAATGAACCACGGGGATCATTTCAGGTAAATGGGGTTATACGACCGCCTTATACAGTTCGTTTAACATTATAAGGTCCGTATAAGTTTCTGTATAACACCTAACAGAGATGATGGTTTCCTGGTGGTGAACCACGACCACTTATACGGGCCGTGCAATGTTCTGTGGAAGTCCCGACGGGCTGAGTTATGTTCAATTATATAAATGTGATCCCACTTCACTAATTTCATTTACCACACTTCTTCATCTCTCTCAAGGCTTCTAGAGGGTTCCACACACTTCTTCCATAAGAACGCAAGAGAGATTCAAGATCAACTTCATCAAACTAAGAGAGTTAAGTGTAAGAAGCTCAATAGAGTTCATCCAAGACAAGGAATCTAAGTAGAAGAGAAGCTAGGGTTTTGGTGCAAGAGGAGTATCTCTGCTCAAGGCTTATTCTTACACTATCTAAGGTAAGTTTTATGATCATTTCATGTTGTTTAAAGTAATGAGAGGTTGAAAGACTTGGATTGTAGAAGGACATAGAAAATGGGTCATGAATGTGAGGATAGTGACATTTTGAGTGGTAGTTTGGAATAAGTCATGAATATTTATATGTTATGATTATAATTATGTTATAAATGACATTTAGGACATGGGATAAGCATTATATGTGAGAAAAACGTAATAGTGTACTATGACCATGATTATGGAGGAATTGAAGTGAAATTGTGAAATGAGGATAACGTAGATGAATGATGATTGTTGCTTATGATATTGTGAATGTTGTTATGGATGTTTGGGAGTTGATATGTAATATGAGGAAAGTTCTATAAACAAAGGAAATGCTGCCCAATATTTTCTAGCCTTTGTAAGCATGTTCTTATAATCGATTAGCAAATGCTAATACGAACTTTCTTGAAGGTACAAACGCGAGCATCGAAGGAGAACGATCAAACGATAGAATAGCTAAACAAAAGAGGTATGTGAGGCTAATCCTTTCCTTCTATGGCATGACTCCTATGGCATGAATCCTCCTATTTTCCCATGATCTTCCTAAATAAAGAAAACTATGAGTCCATGACTGTAACGAGCTATATATGTATAAGATAAAGAAAAGAGATACGATACGAGCATGATAATGATGATGATGAGTTTAAGTACAAAGAATATTAAAGTGAGGTACGATGTCCATGAGGTTAATGCTCCTAAGTATGGTTCCATTGACGTTTTTCCTTGTGTGCACTCACCTTAAAATGTTAGTCCCTTCAAGGTGAGATATGACGATTATGATCACTCCATAATGTAATCGGGGGTTCACAACCTTATGTCACCCCGACATAGCCATAGTTGCCTTCAATTTCTAATGTATGTTTGATGATAAATATATAATGATGCTAAACTTATGATATGCCTATGCAATGTATGGAAATGTTAAGTTTAAGATGGGTATACGATGATACAATTCCACCGTACCTAAATGGCCGGATATGTCACCGTAAAGGCGGGCTGCTTGTGAATCCACCATGCCCAAATGGCCGGACATGTCACCGCTAAGGCGGGCTGCTTATGATTCCACCGCGCCTAGAAGGCCGAACATGATCACCACTAGTGGGCGGTGTATGATGTTTACCCGGACGCGGGTTAACGATGATGATATATATATATATATATATATATGTGTGTGTGTGTGTGTGTGTGTGTGATATGATGATACATGTACTACGAATATATATGATATATGTATGAAACGCACCCACTCTTAAAAGTTAAGCAGGTTATGTCTTCATCTTATGTCTTATGATTTCTCTAATATGTTCATTTCATTCAAGCCTTACATACTCAGTACAATGTTCATACCGACGTCCGTTTTCTTTAGACGCTGTGTTCATGCCCACAGGTAGGCAGAGAGGTGATCCAGACTCGTAGGAGCTACTAGCTGACTTTGAGAGCACCCCATTATTCCGGAGGTGCCATTGATTTATCCTTTCGTGTATATATATATATGTTTTGGGCATGACGGGGTCTTGTCCCGTCCATATGTCTAGTACTCTAGTAGAGGCTCGTAGATATGTATATGTGGGTAGCATGGTCTCACGATGTCCTTATAGTATGTACATTATTTTGATAGCTGAAGGGCTTATGTATATAAAGGTAATTATGTTTCCAAGTGAAAAATGATTTTCCTATGATTTGAGTATAAGATTAATGAATAAACGCTTGATGAGTACGATGGGTAATGGTATGAGCGGTGCTCGGTGGTTAGCCTCGGGTACCCATCGTCGCCCTTAGTCGGGTTGTGACAAAAGTGGTATCAGAGCAGTTCGGTCCTAGGATGTGTCTATGAGCCATGTATAGTAGAGTCTTGTTTATGGTGTGTTGCGCGCCACACTAATAAACAGGAGGCTACAGGGAATTTAGGAAAAATGACCATTCTTCTTCTTAAAAGATTGTGCGATATAGCCGTGTATAAGATTTTCTCCTCCCTAATAGTGTGCTATGATTTAAGAAATGCCGCCAAAGGGAAAAGCTACAGTCGCCCAGACGGGCAAGATTACGATGAAAAGGCGGGTAGAAAGAGAGCTACCAATGAATGTAGAAGAGGGTGAATCACATAATGAGGCTCCATCTAATGCCTCTTCTACTCCGCCTATTATAGAAGAACAAGAAGGGGCTTCAGCCCCAGCTCCTATGCCTCCAGTTCCTCCAACACCTACTTCGAGTCAACAAGTGACCGAGGCTATTCATCTATTGACGCAGTTAGTTGCCGGCCAGCTGCAGCGGTAGGGTTCGGGTTCAAGTGACAGGGTCGTTAGTACTAGAGCCCGTGATTTCATGAGTTTGAATCCTCCGGAGTTTTTAGGGTCAAAGCCGAATGAAGACCCGCAAAGTTTTATTGATGAAATGTTGAGAACACTGAAGATTATTCATGCCTCAGAAACTGAATCTGTGGAGTTTGCATCTTATAGACTCCGAGATACGGTGGTATTATGGTACAATAATTGGATATCATCCAGAAAAGAGAACGCGCCTCCTCCCGTTTGGCAAGAATTTGTAGATGCCTTCATCGGCCACTATTTGCCACCCGAGGTCCACTGAGCTAGAGCGGATAGGTTCTTAAATCTAAAATAAGGAAATATGAGTGCCCGGGAGTATAGCCTTCAGTTTAATTCATTGGATAGATATGCCCCGACTATGGTGGCAGACATGGGGGATATAGTGCATAGATTCGTGAGTGGATTATGGCCACATTTGTTCAAGGACTGTTTGACGGCTTCATTGCAAGATGGGATGGATATTTCCCGCATTCAAGCCCATGCCCAGAATTTAGAAGGACAACAACATCCACAAAGGGGTGATAGTGATATTGATAGAGGGCAAAGAAAGAGGGCCAGATCTATGGGGGCAGGTAGGGATTATAGAGGGGGATCGAGGCAGACATATCCCAGACACTCAGGCCAGTCGGCGACTAGTGCACCTCCACGATTTGCAGGTAGGATATTTGACCGCTCCATTCCTTCAGGACAGGGTCAGAGTTCGAGAGCTTCAGGTTCCCAGTTTGGGGGTGATTATCGTCAGAGGAGACCACCAGTTCCACGATGTAGTCAGTACAGAAAATTACATTCGGGGCCATGTCGCCAGGGTACAGATGCTTGCTATGTTTGTGGACAGGTTGGGCACTTGATGCGTGATTGTCCCTCGAGGTATGGTAGAGGTGGGGTTCAGCCCATAGGATCAGCAGCTGGTCCTCTTCAGTGCGCCCGGTAGGGCAGACTCCCCAGATCCCAGCAAGTCGAGATAGAGGCAAAGGGGGAACATCTACTTCAGGTGCCACTAAGCCCCGTATGTATGCTTTAGCTAGACGACAGGATCTTGAGTCCTCCCCGGATGTGGCTACAGGTATATTATCCGTATTTTCCCATGATCTGTATGCATTGATAGATCCAGGTTCTACCCTATCTTATATTACTCCTTATGTTGCTGGTCATATTGCGGTGAAACCCGAGCCAATTAAACCTTTTGAGGTATCTACTCCGGTTGGTGATCCCGTGATAGCTAGACACATGTATAAAAATTATGTAATTGTGATACGCAACCGCCAGACTAAAGCTGATTTAGTTGAGCTAGAAATGTTAGATTTCGATGTGATTACGGGTATGGATTGGTTGGCCTCATGTTATGCTAATGTTGATTGCCGAATGAAAGTAGTTCGATATCAATTTCCGGCAGAGCCCGTGCTTGAATGGAAGGGTAATATAGCATCTCCAAGAGGTAGGTTTATTTCCTACCTTAATGCAAGAAAGATGATAGCAAAAAGCTATATTTATCACTTAGTGTTACACCACGGAAAATCTTCCGTTGTTGCACAAGTGCATGAACTAGTGAGAAGTACGAGTATACGATATTTCCATGAGTAAGAAATGATATTTGATGACCTTAAGTGAGATTTCAAAGGCATACGATGTTAGACGAGAAAGTGGTCCAAGAGAAGGCAAGGCATACGATGAGTATCGGAAAGGAAAAATGAGTAACAAGTTAAAGAGGATTTAATGATGTCTTGGAGAATAGTGATAAGGTCCCTTTGATTGGTATTGAAGTGTTGAACAAGTGTTAAGAAGGTTCCATAAGGATTGGAGATCAAACGAATCGACGAAACGAACTTCGGAACCACTGGGAGTTATACGGCCAAACATACTGGCCGTATAAATTATACGGTCCGTATGTTTGGGACCGTATAATCAACCCAGAAAAGAAAAAGTTTCTGGACCAAATATACAGCCAGAAATACGGCCCGTATAAATTATACGGACCGTATGTTGGTCCGTATATACGGTCGGGGACTGTTTTGTGTATTAAATAAGGGAGCCAAGGTTTATTTCATTTCATTTCTACATCACACCACATTCTCTCTAAAACATCTCTCTACATATATTCCACAAGAATTCATGGATATTTGGTGATCAACAACATAAACCAAGTGAATCAAGCGTAAGAAAACCCATCAAAGATCATTCAAGTCAAGAAATCCCAATGGAGATAAATTAGGGTTTTTGCTCAAGTGGAGTATTACAAACCAAGGCTTGTTCCTATGACATCTAAGGTAAGATTCATGATGTTTCTATGTTGTTTAAGGTATTTAAGAGTTGAAATACTTGGATTGTTGAAAGGTAGGGCAAAATGGGTCATGAATTTGGAATAGTGCCATTTTGAGAAATAGTTGGAATTGAGTTATGAGTCTTGATGTATTGTGATGTAAATGTGCTATAAATGATGGTTAGAACATGAGATGAGAAATGTACGTGAATGGGCATAGTCGTGCGTTATAGCCATGGATATGAGTAATTGAGAGCAAATTGAGAAATGTGGATAAATAATGACTATTGTTATGATATTGTAAATGTGTCGTTGACGTTTGGGAGTTGATATACGTTATTGAGGAATGTCGTATAAATAAGGAGATGCTGTCCGATTTTCTCTAGCTTTAGTCATATACGCTAGCTATCGATTCTAATGATAGTATGACTTTAATGAAGGTAGAAATGCTAGCATTGGAGGAGAACGCGCAAGTGTAAAATAGTTGAACGGAAAAAGGTATGTAAGGCTAACCCTTCTTTCATAAGGCATGGTTCTTTGGCCAAATATCTAAATCTTCTATGAGACTACGATATCCTTCAAATGATTTGATCTTCCGAGCTAGTAAGCTCCCGATTCTTGATACGCCTCGATTGTACTAAATCCCTCGTATGATGAGTAAGCCTATAAAGACAAAGGTGACGAATGACGATGATAGTATAATGATATTGGTGACGATGATGATAATGATGTAACTAGTAAAGATGCTTATGAGCTATTATGTATATGTGTCTATGTATGACTATTATGGAACCCCGAGCTTATGAGGCCGGGTAAGATATGTAAATAAGTATGTATGTGATTACGTAATGCGCGCACACCTCTGTAGATGGTACGGATAACCCTGACGCCTTGGTAGGGCTAGGTAGATGTGACCCTGAAGCCTTGGTATGGCCAGGTTTGAGTAACCTTGAGCCTTGGTTGGCCAAGTATGTATGAAACACCGATCCTGCATGGTCGGGTATGCTATGTAAATGCTATGTATAGGATATGAGTATGTGCACGATATGAATAGGAATATGATACCATATGAATGTGGATAAGGGTATGTATACCAATACGAGTACAAATATGGAACGGATACGATTTGGATGTAAGTACACAAATACGCATTAGAAATGGAAAGACCTATGAAAGGCAAGTAAGTACCTGTGACGATGATATCACCATCTCCCATCTTGTGCTATTTCTAATGTTGCTTATTATGCTTATATATTGATATTGATCATGCTTTACATATTCAGTACATTCTTCGTACTGATGTCCTTTTGTTTGTGGACTTTCCGTCATGCCTGCAGGTGCACAGAGAGACAGGCTCGATCCATAGCGGTATTCTCAGAGACTACATAGTAGAGCTCCTTTTCATTCGGATCCATAGCTTTTGGGTACTTATTCCTTTGTGTATATAATTATGGGCATAGCGGGGTCCTGTCCCGCTTATGTGATATGTTATACTCTCCTTAGAGGCTCATAGACATGTGTATATGGTTAGATATGTCTGGCCTTGTCGGCCTATAATTTTGTAGATCATTTTGATAGCCTCGTCGGCTCATGTACATTGACGTGGTATAGATGCCAACCATGATATGAAAGCATTGTCGTCCAAAGGGGACTAGCATGAATGATGAATAGAAATGTATGTTTAATTTGGTAGCTCACCTATATGTAAGTGAAGTGTAAGCCAAGGGGTACCCGGGAGGGCTAGCACAGGTGTGTGTACGAGCCGTGTCTAGTAGAGTCTTGGTTATGGGTGTGTTGCGCGCCACACTTATAAACAAGAAGCTGCGGACAATTTAGGAATGAATGACCTTCTTTCTTCATAAGAATCGTGCGATAGAGCTATGATATAAGAAATTCTTTTCCCTTAATCGTGTGTTGTGTATTTCAGAAATGCCTGTAAAGAGAAAGGCTACAGCAGCCCAAAAGGGCAAGACGGTGGCAGAAAAGCAGGCCGAAAGAGCACCGCCACCGGTAGTAGAGGAAAGTGAGTCCCAGAGTGCGGCTCAATCTCAGTCCTCCCATTCAGTACCTATATTAGAGGAGCGTGAGGGAGCCTCAGCCCCGGCTCCAGCACCTCCAGCTCCTCTTCCGGATGCTTCGGCCCAAGACGTGAAAGAGGCCATACATCTGCTTACGCAGTTTGTTGCTGCTCAGACTCAGCGGCAAAGCGCAGGGCAGGGTGACAGGGCTGTTAGTGCAAGATCCCGTGATTTCATTACTTTGAACCCTCCGGAATTCTTTGGGTCAAAGCTAGAGGAGGACCCTCAGGACTTCATTGATGGTATGTTGAGGACGCTTCGACTGATACATGCTTCAGACACCGAGTCATTGGAATTAGCGTCGTGTAGATTGAGAGACATCTCGATCCAATGGTATACGGTTTGGATGGCTTCACTGGGAGCCAGTGCACCTCCCCTGGTATGGCAAGAGTTTGTTGATGCCTTCCTTCGACTCTATATGCCTCCGAAAGTTCGGCGAGTACAGAGGTGGGCACAGATAGTAGATTTCCAGGCACTCAGGCTATTCTATGACTAGTGCACCTCCATGGTTTTCCGGCCAGAGATTCGATAGATCTACTCGTTCCGGGCCGAGTCAAAGTTATTCAGGGTCCCATTTTAGAGATGATTAGGGTCAGGCAAGGCCACCTACACCACGATGTTCCCAGTGTGGGATGTTGCATTGGGGTCGATGCCGATTGGGTTCAGATGTTTGCTATTCATGTGGTCGACCATGCCATATCATGTGTGATTGCCCCTCAGTCCATGGTAGAGGTAGGATCCAGCCTTCAGGGTCGGTAGCCGGATCTTCAACATCTGTACGCCCTATGGGGCCAGGTTCACATGCGCCAGTCAGCCATGGCAGAGGTAGAGGGAGAGTTCCCAGTTCTAGCAGTCCTCAGCACCGTGTTTATGCTTTGGCTGGACGCCAAGATCTTGAGGCTTCTCCTGACGTGGTCACATGTATAATATCAATATTTTCTCATGATGTATATGATTTGATTGATCTGGGCTCCATATTGTCATATGTTACTCCGTATGTTGCGGGTCGATTTAGAGTCGAGCCGGAATCGATAATACCTTTGGAGGTGTCTACCCCCGTTGGTGAATCGGTAATAGCTAGCTGAGTATATAGAAATTGTCTAATTGTGATTTGTGATCTTCGTACCATGATTGATTTGCATGAGCTAGAAATGGTGGATTTAGATGTTATTATGGGCATGGATTGGTTGACTTCTTGTTATGCCAAAGTTGATTGGAGAATGAAAATGGTTCGTTTCCAGTTTCCGGGAGACCCAGTCCTAGAATTGAAATGTAATACGGCGTCACCAAAAGGTAGGTTTATTTCCTATCTGAAGGCAAGGAAAATGATCACAAAAGGGTGTATCTATCATCTAGTTCGGGTTCAAGATGTAGAAGTTGAATCGCCGACTCTTCAGTCAGTTCCTGTAGTAAATGAATTTCCGGATGCGTTTCCGGAAGAGCTTCCAGGCCTCCCCCCCCCCCCCTCCGAGAGGGAGATTGATTTTGCTATTGATGTGTTGCCAGGCACTAAGCCTATATCTATTCATCCCTATAGGAAGGCACCCGCAGAATTGAAAGAGTTGAAGGAGTAGTTGAAAGACTTGCTTGATAAAGGCTTTATTAGGCCTAGTTCATCCCTGTGGGGAGCACCCGCATTGTACGTCCGAAAGAAAGATGGCTCCTTAAGAATGTACATTGATTTCCGGCAATTGAATAAGGTGACGATTAAGAAAAAATATCCTCTTCCGAGGATTGATGACTTATTTGATCAATCGCAAGGCATCAAATAGTTTTCAAAGATTGATTTGAGGTCGGGGTATCACCAACTGAGAGTTAGGGAGAAAGATATCCATAAGACAACCTTCAGAACAAGATATGGTCAATTTGAGTTTCGGGTAATGTCTTTTGGGCTAACTAATGTGCCGGCGGTATTCATGGATTTGATGAACAATGTGTTCAGGCCTTTCCTTGATTTATTTGTGATTGTATTCATCTTTGATATCTTGGTTTATTCTAGATCCGAGGCAGAACATGCGGATCATTTGCGTACTGTCCTTGTAGTTCTTCGAACTCGAGAATTGTTTGCAATATTTTCCAAATGCGAGTTTTGGTTGAACTCGGTGGCATTTCTGGGGCATATTGTTGCAGCCGATGGTATTCGAGTGGATAGTCAAAAGATTGAGGCCGTGAAGACTTGGCCAAGGCCCACAACTTCTACGGAGGTTCGTAGCTTTCTGGGCTTAGCAGGTTATTACAGGGGATTCGTTGAAGGTTTTTCTTCTATTTCTGCACCACTCACAAAGTTGACCCAAAAATCGACAAAGTTTCAATGGACAGATGCTTGTGAACGTAGCTTCCAAGAATTGAAAGGTAGATTGACTTCTGCCCCATTCTTGACAATTCAAGGGGGTTGGAAGGATATGTTGTTTATTGCAATGCTTCAGGTGTTGGGCTAGGCTGTGTATTGATGCAACATGGTAAAGTGATTGCGGATGCTTCAAGGCAGTTATGGAAACATGAGCGGAATTATCCAACCCATGATTTAGAATTGGCCGCAGTGGTTCATGCGTTAAAAATATGGAGACATTATTTATATGGTGTCCATGTGGATATTTATACAGATGATACGAGTCTACAGTATATCTTCAAGCAGAAAGAGCTGAATTTACGGCAACGACGATGGTTGGAATTGCTAAAAGATTATGATGTTCATATCTTGATTCACCCCGGAAAGGCAAATGTTGTGGTTGATGCTCTCCGCCGTAGATCTATGGGAAGTTTGTGTGATGTTCGACCAGAAAAGAGGGAAATGGCCCGTGAGCTCCAGCGGTTAGCTAGCCTGGGAGTTCGAGTAGTGGAATCCGGTAGCTAGGGAGCTACTATCCAGAATTCAGCAGTCTCGTCGCTAGTAGCAGAAGTGAAAGAGCGATAATACGAAGATTCCATTCTAAGGCATTACATAGATACACTCCCTTAGAAAGAGGAGTCATCATTTGAGCTTTCAGGAGACGGAGTTCTCCGATGCCGTGGCAGAATATGTGTTCCCAATGTGGCAGGTTTATGCCACCAGATATTGAGAGAAGCTCATTACTCCCGCTATTCTGTTCACCCCGGAGCGACGAAAATGTATCATGACCTTAAGTCTATATATTGGTGGAATGGAATGAAGAAAGATGTAGCGGAATTCGTAGCTCAATGTCCCAATTTTCAACAAGTGAAAATCGAGCATCAAAAGCTGGGTGGATTGTTGCAAGCTATAGAAATCCCAACTTGGAAGTGGGAAGTGATTAACATGGACTTCATTTCAGGCTTACCCCGTTCTCGACGTAAGTATGATTCCATATGGGTTATTATGGATAGACTCACCAAGTCAGCTCATTTCATGCCAGTCAGAACGACGTATGTGGCAGAAGATTATGCAAAACTTTATCTTAAAGAGATAGTCAGACTCCATGGTGTTCTAGTATCTATTATCTCAGACAGAGGAACTCAGTCTATAGCTAATTTTTGGAAGTCTTTCCAAGAGGGTTTAGGGTCCTAAGTGAGCCTTAGCACAGTATTTCCAAAGCAGACCGATGGGCAAGCTGAACGCACCATTCAGACCCTCGAAGATATCTTGCGGGCATGTATGATAGATTTTGGAGGAAATTTGGATGACCATTTTCCACTCATCGAGTTGGCTTACAATAACGGTTATCATTCTAGCATTCAAATGGCACCGTATGAAGCTTTATATTGGCGAAAGTGCATATCCAAAATTGGGTGGTTTGAAACAGGAGACACTAAATTGATAGGGCCAGACTTGGTCCAACAAGCCAAAGAGAAAGTCAAGCTCATACAAGATCGGTTGTTAGCAGCTCAAAGTAGTCAAAAGTCCTATGCGGATAATCGTCGAAGAGACTTAGAGTTTCAAGTTAAATATTGGGTATTTTTGAAAGTGTCGCCAATGAAGGACGTTATGAGATTTAGAAAAAAGGGGAAGCTTAGTCCCCGATATATTGGACCTTATGAGATTGTGCGCAAAGTGGGCAAGGTGGCCTATGAATTAGATCTACCTCCAGATTTGGAGTCAGTCCATCTAGTTTTCCATGTCTCGATGTTTTAGAAATGTGTGGCAGAACCTACTAAGATCATGCCAATAAGTGATGTGCAAGTGACAGAAAAGTTGACGTATGAAGAGGTACCCATTGCCATATTAGATAAGCAAGTACGGAGGCTTAGAAACAAAGAGGTGGCCTCAGTTAAGGTTCTATGGAAAAACGACAATCGAGAGGAAATGACATGGGAAGAGGAAGAAAGTATGCGATCCAGATACCCGCATTTATTTCAGCCCTTGGAAGATATCCAAGATGAGACGTCAAATTATAAGGTATGTATGTTTTCCTTTTATGCTTTTGGGTAGTGTGTGGCCAAATTCTATTGCTATTATATTATGGCCCTGTGAGGCATTATTATTGTGGGTTGTTGTGACAGGATGGTAGTGCCATATTATAGGTGAGACTCTGGCGAAATTTTTATAGAATCCCCAAAGACTTTAACATTCGAGGACGAATGTTCCTAAGGGGGGAAGAATGTTACACCTCGGAAAATATTCCGTTGTTGCACAAGTGCATGAACTAGTGAGAAGTACGAGTATAAGATATTTCCATGAGTAAGAAATGAACTTTGATGACCTTAAGTGAGATTTCAAAGGCATACGATGTTAGACGAGAAAGTGGTCCAGGAGATGGCAAGACATACAATGAGTATCGAAAAGGAAAAATGAGTAACGAGTTAACGAGGCTTTAATGATGTCTTGGAGAAGAGTGATAACGTCCCTTAGATAGGTATTGAAGTGTTGCACAAGTGTTAAGAAGGTTCCATAAGGATTGGAGATCAAACGAATCGACGAAATGAACTTCGGAACCACTGGGAGTTATACGGCAAAACATACTGGCAGTATAAAATATACGGTCCGTATATTTTGGACCGTATAATAAACCCATAAAATAAAAAGTTTCTGGACGAAATATACGGCCAGACATACGGCCCGTATAAATTATACGGACCGTATATTGGTCCGTATATACGCTCGGGGACTGTTTTGTGTATTAAATAAGGGAGACAAGGTTTATTTCATTTCATTTCTACATCACACCCCCGTCTCTCTAAAACATCTCTCTACATATATTCCACAAGAATTCAAGGATATTTGGTGATCAACAACATAAACCAAGTGAATCAAGTGTAAGAAAACCCATCAAAGATCATTCAAGTCAAGAAATCCCAATGGAGATAAATTAGGGTTTTTGCTCAAGTGGAGTATTACCAACCAAGGCTTGTTCCTATGACATCTAAGGTAAGATTCATGATGTTTCTATGTTTTTTAAGGTATTTAAGAGTTGAAATACTTGGATTGTAGAAAGGTATGGCAAAATGGGTCATAAATGTGGAATAGTGCCATTTTGAGAAATAGTTTGAATTGAGTTATGCGTCTTGATGTATTGTGATGTAAATGTGTTATAAATTATGTTGAGAACATGAGATGAGAAATGTACGTGAATGGGCATAGGCGTGTGTTATATCCATGGATATGAGTAATTGAGAGCAAATTGAGAAATGAGGATAATGTGGATGAATAATGACTATTGTTATGATATTGTGAATGTGTCGTTGACGTTTGGGAGTTGCTATACGTTATGGAGGAATGTCGTATAAATAAAGGAGATGTTGTTCGATTTTCTCTAGCTTTAGTCATATACGCTAGCTATCGATTCTAATGATAGTATGACTTTAATGAAGGTAGAAACCCTAGCATTAAAGGAGAATGCGCAAGTGTAAAATAGTTGAACGGAAAAAGGTATGTAAGGCTAACCCTTCTTTCATAAGGCATGGTTCTTTGGCCAAATATCTAAATCTTCTATGAGACTATGATATCCTTCAAATGATTTGATCTTCCGAGCTAGTAAGCTCCCGATTCTTGATACGCCCCGATTGTACTAAATCCCTCGTATGACAAGTAAGCCTATAAGGACAAAGGTGATGAATGACAATGATAGTATAATGATGTTGGTGACGATGATGATAATGATGTAAATAGTAAAGATGCTTATGAGCTATTATGTATATGTGTCTATGTATGACTATTATGGAACCCCGAGCTTATGAGGCTGGGTAAGATATGTAAATAAGTATGTATATGATTACGTAATGCGCGCACACCTCTGTAGATGGTACGGATAACCCTGACGCCTTGGTAGGAACACGTAGATGTGACCCTGAAGCCTTGGTATGGCCAGGTATGAATAACATTGAGCCTTGGTTGGCAAAGTATGTATGAAACACCGATCCTGCATGGTCGAGTATGCTATGTAAATGCTATGTATATGATATGAGTATGTGTATGATATGAATAGGAATATGATACGATATGAATGTGGATAAGGGTATGTATACGAATACGAGTACAAATATGGAACGGATACAATTTGGATGTAAGTACACAAATACGCATTAGAAATGGAAAGCCCTATGAAAGGCAAGTAAGTGCCTATGACGATGATATCACCATCTCCCATCTTGTGCTATTTCTAATGTTGCTTATTATGCTTCTATATTGATATTGATCATGCTTTACATACTCAGTACATTCTTCGTACTGACGTCCTTTTGTTTCTGGACGCTGCGTCATGCCCGCAGGTGCACAGGGAGACAGGCTCGATCCATAGCGGTATTCTCAGAGACTACATAGCAGAGCTCCATTTCATTCGGAGCCATAGCTTTTGGGTACTTATTCCTTTGTGTATATAATTATGGGCATAGCGGGGTCCTGTCCCGCTTATGTGATATGTTATACTCTCCTTAGAGGCTCTTAGACATGTGTATATTGTTAGGTATGTCTGGCCTTGTCGGCCTATATTTTTGTAGATCATTTTGATAGCCTCATCGGCTCATGTACATTGACGTGGTATAGATGCCAACCATGATATGAAAGCATTGTCGTCCAAAGGGGACTAGCATGAATGACGAATAGAAATGTATGTTTAATTTTGTGGCTCACCTATATGTAAGTGAAGTGTAAGCCAAGGGGGTGCCCGGGAGGGCTAGCATCGGGTGCTCGTCGTGGCCCTCTAGATGGGTCGTGACAAAAGTGGTATCAGAGCGGTTCAATCCTAGGGTGTGTGTACGAGCCGTGTCTAGTAGAGTCTTGGTTATGGGTGTGTTGCGCGCCACACTTATAAACAAGAAGCTGCGAACATTTTAGGAATGAATGACCTTCTTTCTTCATAAGAATCGTGCGATAGAGCTATGATATAAGAAATTATTGTCCCTTAATCGTGTGTTATGTATTTTAGAAATGCCTGTAAAGAGAAAGGCTACGGCAGCCCAAAAGGGCAAGACGGTAGCAGAAAAGCGGGCCGAAAGAGCACCGCCACCGGTAGTAGAGGAAAGTGAGTCCCAGAGTGCGGCTCAATTTCAGTCCTCCCGTTCAGTACCTATATTAGAGGAGCGTGAGGGAGCCTCAGCCCCGGCTCCAGCACCTCTAACTCCTCCCCCGGATGCTTCGGCCCAAGATGTGAAAGAGGCCATACATCTGCTTACTCAGGTGGTTGCTGCTCAGACTCAGCGGCAAAGTGCAGGGCAGGGTGATAGGGCTGTTAGTGCAAGAGCCAGTGATTTCATTACTTTGAACCCTCCGGAATTCTTTGGGTCAAAGCCAGAGGAGGACCCTCAAGACTTCATTGATGGTATGTTGAGGACGCTTCGACTAATACATGCTTCGGACATCGAGTCGGTGGAGTTAGTGTCGTGTAGATTGAGAGATGTCTCGATCCAATGGTATACGGTTTGGATGGCTTCACGGGGAGCCAATGCACCTTCCCCGTTATGGCAAGAGTTTGTTGATGCCTTCCTCCGATACTATATGCCTCCGGAAGTTCGGCGAACTAGAGCCGATAAGTTCTTAAATTTGAGGCAAGGTTGCATGAGTGCTCTAGAGTATAGTTTCCGCTTCAATTCTTTGGCTAGATATGCCTCGCCCATGGTAGCGGATATGGGTGACAGAGTACACCGATTTGTTAAAGGCCTAGGGCCACATTTGATGGATAGGTGCTTGACTGCGTCCCTTCAGGACAATATGGATATTGCACGCATTCAGGCTCATGCTCAGAACTTAGAAGAAAGTTTACAACAGCAGAGAAGTGAACACGAGCAGGATAAGGGTCAAAGCAAGAGGGCCAGATCTTTGGGTCCGATGATCGAGTTCAGAGGTGGGCACAGACAGCAGATTTCCAGGCACTCAGGATAATCTTTGACTAGTGCACCTCCACAGTTTTTTGGCTAGAGATTCGATAGATCTACTCGTTCCGGGCTGAGTCAGAGTTATTCAGGGTCCCAGTTTAGAGATGATTCGGGTCAGGGAAGGCCACCCACACGACGATGTTCCCAGTATGGGAAGTTGCATTGGGGTCGATGCCGATTAGGTTCAGATGTTTGCTATTCATATGGTCGACCAGGCCATATCATGCGTGATTGCCCCTCAGTTTATGGTAGAGGTAGGACCTAGCCTTCAGGGTCGGTAGCTGGATCTTCAGCATCTGTACGCCCTATGGGGCCAGGTTCACATGCGACCGTCGGCCATGGCAGAGGCAGAGGGAGAGTTCCCAGTTCTAGCGGTCCTCAGCACCATGTTTATGCTTTGGCTGGACGCCAAGATCTTGAGTCTTCTCCTGACGCGGTCACAGGTATATTATCGATATTTTCTCATGATGTATATGCTTTGATTTATTCAGGCTCCACATTGTCATATGTTACTTCGTATGTCGCGGGTCGATTTAGAGTCGAGCCGGAATTGATTAAACCTTTTGAGGTGTCTACCCCCGTTAGTGAATCGGTAATAGCTAGCCGAGTATATAGAAATTGTGTAATTGTGATTTGTGATCTTCGTATCATGATTGATTTGCATGAGCTAGAAATGGTGGATTTAGATGTTATTATGGGCATGGATTGGTTGGCTTCTTGTTATGCCAATGTTGATTGCAGAATGAAAATGGTTCGTTTCCCGTTTCCGGGAGAACCAGTCCTAGAATGGAAAGGGAATACGGAGTCACCAAAAGGTAGGTTTATTTCCTATCTGAAGGCAAGGAAAATGATCACAAAAGGGTGTATCTATCATCTAGTTCGGGTTCAAGATGTAGAAGCTGAATCGCCGACTCTTCAGTCAGTTCCTGTAGTAAATGAATTTCCGGATGTGTTCCCGGAAGAGCTTCCAGGCCTCCCTCCCGAGCGGGAGATTGATTTTGCTATTGATGTGTTGCCAGGCACTAAGCCTATATCTATTCCTCTCTATAGGATGGCACCCGCAGAATTGAAAGAGTTGAAGGAGCAGTTGAAAGACTTGCTTGATAAAGGCTTTATTAGAACTAGTTCATCCCCGTGGGGAGCACCCGTATTGTTCGTCCAAAATAAATATGGCTCCTTGAGAATGTCCATTGATTATGGGCAATTGAATAAGGTGACGATTAAGAAAAAATATCCTCTTCCGAGGATTCATGACTTATTTGATCAATTACAAGGCGCCAAATGGTTTTCAAAGATTGATTTGAGGTCGGGGTATCACCAAGTGAGAGTTAGGGAGAAAGATATCCCTAAGACAGCCTTCAGAACAAGATATGGTCATTTTGAGTATCGGGTAATGTCTTTTGGGCTAACTAATGTGCCGGCGGTATTCATGGATTTGATGAACAATGTGTTCAGGCCTTTCCTGGATTTATTTGTGATTGTATTCATCAATGATATCTTGGTGTATTCTAGATCCGAGGCAGAACATGCGGATCATTTGCGTACTGTCCTTGTAGTTCTTCGAACTCGAGAATTGTTTGCAATGTTTTCCAAATGCAAGTTTTGGTGGAACTCGGTGGCATTTCTGGGGCATATTGTTGCAGCCGATGGTATTCGAGTGGATAGTCAAAAGATTGAGGACGTGAAGACTTGGCCAAGGCCTACAACTCCTACGGAGGTTCGTAGCTTTCTGGGCTTAGCAGGTTATTACAGGAGATTCGTTGAAGGTTTTTCTTCTATTTCTACACCACTCACAAAGTTGACCCAGAAATTGGCAAAGTTTCAATGGACAGATGCTTGTGAACGTAACTTCCAAGAGTTGAAAGGTAGATTGACTTCCGCCCCAGTCTTGACACTTCAAGAGGGGTTGGAAGGATATATAGTTTATTGCGATGCTTCAGGTGTTGGGCAAGGCTGTGTATTGATGCAACATGGTAAAGTGATTGCGTATCCTTCAAGGCAGTTACAGAAACATGAGCGGAATTGTCCAACCCATGATTTAGAATTGGCCGCAGTGGTTCATGCGTTAAAAATATGGAGACATAATTTATATGGTGTCCATGTGGATATTTATACAGATCATAACAGTCTACAGTATATCTTCAAGCAGAAAGAGCTGAATTTACGGCAACGACGATGGTTGGAATTGCTTAAAGATTATGATGTTCATATCTTGTAACACCCCGGAAAGGCAAATGTTGTGGCTGATGCTCTCAGTCGTAGATCTATGGGAAGTTTGTGTGATGTTCGACCAGAAAGAGAGAAATGGCCCGTGAGCTCCAGCGGTTAGCCAGCCTGGGAGTTCGAGTAGTGGACTCAGGTAGCCTGGGAGCTACTATCCAGAATTCAGCAGTCTCGTCGCTAGTAGCAGAAGTGAAAGAGCGACAATACGAAGATTCCATGCTAAGGCATTATAGAGATACACTCCTTCAGAAAGAGGAGTCATCATATTAATGATTTTGTATTTTTAGGAGTATGAATAAAGTACGAAAACGGTTAATGTGAGTTTCTTTTATCTCTTTTATTATTTCTTATAAACTATACTCAATCAAAGTATATGCAATTAAAAAAAAAATCATTTACAAACGTATACTTTAATTCATATTGGTCTATTCATTACGCTTGAATTCTTTAAGATAGTGAAAATAAATTATGATTCCCTTAGCTAGAAAATGTAACCATACTATTTTTTTAAGAATCAATTATTCTAATAAAAATATTATAGATGCCATAAATAACTATAATATAGAAGGAAAATGAAATCTATGGGGGCTAATCGCGAATTTCTCTCTTAAGTTAAGCTACCCATTATGCTAAAGTTAAATCCCCTAATTTACTAGAATTCACCTAAATTAATAAAATAAGATAAAATGTTAGTCCTACAAAACAAATAAGAATACACAATCAATAAAATAAGGAAGAGAGGAAAAGAGTATATGGATTTGGCCCACTTATTAAGGCCCAACTGCCGGAACTGTTCATGTATTGGGCTTAGGCCCAATATCCTTCTTTATATTGAAGCTGTGGGCTGTTCTGTCCATTGGGCTTCGGCCTAGATTTTGTTTTCTTGTTTGACTGCGAATTGGGTTGACGTAGGAGGAGTTACGTCGGGCTTTTAGCCCAACACCAAATGCGGAAGGAGATGACGAGTCGCTTGGACTCGTATGCGATGATCATGCATAAAAACGAGAGAAAACAATTAGTATACGATCAATAAATAAGATTAAACATGTAAAATATAGCTCAAAACAAATTAGTAGATTATATATATACTGTGGATATTTTGGTATATCTTATGTGTATACATTCCTACCTACATGACTATGCCTAACCATTTAGATGGAAAGAGCTTAGAGGCGAAATATGCTATAAAAATCAAAGAAAGTAAATTCTAACAGTGTTCTTTTTGACATAGTATGACAACAACCATGTTGGTGAAGAAATAAAAAATATTGCACACTCAAGAACTGCTCAAAGCATGCACATATGGCCATCAATTTGTTCAAGTGTATACGAGGTATACATGATGTAATTAGTGAAATTCCTTAGTTTATTTCAGTAATTCAACTAAGCAAAAAAGAAAGGACAGGCTAGTAGTTTGTAACACATGGTGCGGGGTCGTGGCAGCAAGGGCATAAGGTCCCAAAAATTTCAAGAAAGCAGCAACCGAAGAAATCAGTATTGGACCAATTGATCATGTAAGATACAGAGGCTAAGCATGATTTGCTCCCACTAATATATCATAATAATATAAGAGAACCACCCCGTAAAGTACCTATCATTTCCTTTTAGACTCATGATTCAAAGCGAAGGAAAACAAATAAAGTAGACAAGTGTTGACCATTTATTATTATCACTGCTGTTGGCAAAAGACACACATTTTATTCACTGATTTCTTCTGTTCATTTTTATAGGCAAGTATTAGCATGGATATGATCAGGAAGTAGTCCGACAAACAGGATTCTGTTTAGCAAGACCAGCTTATCAACGTCTCTTCCTACTTCTTTGTCATTCAAGTTGGAATCAATCTTATCAGTTGTAAAGAATGAGGTTCACAGGGACATTTTCCACATAAATCATACAACCAGATTTTGTGATAGAATATGACATCCCAAAGCATGTTCTTTTAACGAACTGATATATCAAAAACTGACTCAGTAAAAATAACATCAACAGATAAATTTCGAACATCTTCTCACAACTCAGCAGGTTACTTGGAAAATTGTTAAAATAGGCTTTTAAATGCTTAGTCGCTTTGAATCCATCCTGATTTTATAACGCCAGAACCAGCAGATGACTAATATACAAGATTTGACAATATTCAAATTTTGAACAAACTTATGGGCTTGCTAATAATCGTCTTATTATTAAACAAGAAAACTAAATCAGATTCAACCACATCTATATGTTAAACAACTAGACATAGATAAGTATTGGTAGTGATTAAGCTGAATTGTTAATGATTAAACCAAATTAGCTTGTACCTAAATAGCATAGTCAGAGTACGAAATATGTTGATTAATCTGGGTAAACCTAACAGACCTACAACTAAACAAGATTCCTGAAAAGTCTTACCTAACAACTAATGAGTCAGCAAATATCCAATAAGAACAGGATCTCGACTAACAGAACTTCAACCACCAGCATCGACATGTTATATAATCACTTAATCGTATTTAAATCTAAGCATATTACATTCGTCCCAGGGTACATCATTTAGAACAACATGATTGCTAATAGGACTGAGCACAGAACACAGATTTGAGACCAAATTAAATCAACAACCAACATCGACGTATCGTACGATCATTTCATCATATCAACCCAAATAAATTATATTCATAACCAAATACGTTATTTAGAACAAATAGAGCAAAGAGGGACAATGTCGATCTGTTTTAATCGCATACACAATATACCTAAGATATACACACCGCGGTGTGTATATCAGATGTATATTGAATGTATACCTTCTTCCTACCTTGATAACCCACTGTATATCCTATGTATATTCGGATTTAAATAGTTTCTAAATCTTGGAAATTCAGTCTAAGCATCCAATCTACAGTATACATCTTTCAAATTCATTTTTTAGCAATTAACACCCTATCCTAACAGTCCCAAACATCAAACAAACAGCAAGATAACAAGGAAACTACACGACCACTGGAAAATGGCAGAAATAAGCTGAGATTTTAACCAAAAACAGAAACTAACGACTAAAGCGATAAGTATATCGAGGTTCACCTTTTTTGTGTGCAATGAACTGAGGCGTCGGGGTCTCGAATCTACTCTCGTTGGGAACAGATTAGAACTCGACACAAATGAATCCGAAAATCTCTGTCGCGGCCAAAGTCTACCAAGACAGAACGAATGTTTAACGTTCTTAAAGTTAGGACGATAATCGAACGAATGAAAGTCGTAAAATCTAAGGATTTCTGAAAAAAATTGAGGCGATTAGAACTTGTATTTTGTAAGGGAATTTTGTAGATTCCAGATCCTTTCTTCTATCCCCTCTCTTTTTCCCGATCTGTCTCGATCTTCTAGGGGGGTTTATTATAAAGGAGTATGGGAGAGGAGCGGGTGAGTGGAGGCGATGATGATGATGATGATGAAAGGGAAAGAAAGGAGCGGGGGTAGGGTAGAGAGGAGCGGAGTGGGGTAGTGGTGTGGGGAACGGTGATGGGGTCGTCGGCGAGGTGGGGACGAGGAGCGTGAGAGGAGCGGAAATGGTGGGAGAGGGGAGCGGCGGTGAAAGGGAGAGAGGGAGAGTATAGAGAGAGAGAGGAGGCGGAGAAAAGAGTAAGAGAAAGAGAAAGAGAATAGGTTTTAGGGTAAAAATATTGGGCCGGGTCTGATAATTTTGGGCTGGGTAGGGAAATAATGTGGGCTGAATTGTTTTGGGTAGGGAATAATGTGGGTTGGTTTAATTAATTAGAGTGTGGGTTGATAATTTGGGTAGGGGAATAACATTGCATTTGTATTTCGGGTCATTAATTTGGCTGAAAATTGTTGATCCTTCCTCCGCTATTTAATTATTGTTGGGCTTCTAATTTAACAACTAGTACAATGTATACTATATGAAGACACTTAATAATTAATATGTATAGAAATAAGGATTTTACAAAGTGTTGTTCTATAATTAATTTAATGAGTCCAAACCCGAAAAAAAATGAAATGATGATGAATCATTTAAAATTTGTGGTAACGTAATTGTCGTAGTGTTGAAAATAACAGTAGCGATATTACTAGTAGTAGCAATAATAATAAAAAAAAAATAGTGAAAATAAAGTATTTAGCTCGTCAGTAAATTTAGAAGCCCGAGTAAATTAAAATAAAGGAGGGACAAAATTGGGTGTCAACAGATGCCCCTCTTCGATCGGAGACGATGTAAGAGTTTTCGAGCGAAGAAGTTGACGTAGTAGCCAATTTTGTTCCGACCAACAAAATATGGATTTGTAAGGAAATACGGTTTTTAGAGAATTGGTGGTTGAACCTGTGGAGAGAATATTATTTATGGATTTATAACTTTGCATGGGTCATGGACAGATGACGAGAATGGAACATATGCTTATAGTCTCCTAATTATAAATGTGGTGCACAACACACCTATAAGTAGGACTCTACTAGACACGATGTAAATTCTTCAAAGATGCCCCAGTGTTGAGTTATGGAGACACTGGGGATGTAGAAAGGAATATGAGATTGTGAAAAGAGTAGATTCAGTAGAATTTTAGCGGAGGATGTGAAAGGAGAGTTTAACTTACGTATCACATGTTTGTGGACATAGGCGGATTGAGTTCGAGAGTAGATTCGTGACCTTTGCTTGTGAGTTTGGTATTCCTCTTCAGCAAATTTGCCCCAGTTCACTGCGTAAGATAAAGTTCCACGTTGTGTCTCGTCCCTGCAGGTTGTATTTTCTGCCAAAACTGAAATTCATGTCAAAATTAGTAATAAAGTTGAAAAATATAAAATTATAAAGAGTGTAAAAATGATAGTAAATATGAATGTGGGAATGAAGCCGTGTGGCCAATGTTGTCTTTGGTTGTCTTCAGGGACTTGAATGAATGCGTGATGCGTATGCTGAGGATATGATAAGGTCTCTAGTTGCATTTGAAGATGATAGTGATAAGGTCTCCGGCTGTCTTCCGGGACTCGATGATAAATGATATCTGCGAATTTTAAGGTAAATTAATTAAAGTGGTAAAGTAGATGATGAAATAAAGGAATGAAGTAAGGAGTGAAGTAATTGTATAGCCGTTTGGCTTATGCGAGTGAGGCCGTATAGCCATGCGATGTCTCCGGTTGTCTTCGGGGACTTGATGATTCGTCTCCGGTTGTCTTCGGGGACTTGATGATGCGTCTCTGGTTGTCTTCGGGGACTTGATGTTGTGTCTCCGGTTGTCTTCGGGGACTTGATGTTGTGTCTACGGTTGTCTTCGGGGACTTGATGTTGTGTCTCCGGTTGTCTTCGGGGACTTGATGCTATGTCTCCGGTTGTTTTCGGGGACTTGATGCTACGTCTCCGGTTGTTTTCGGGGACTTGATGCTGTCTGCGAAATTTAAGGTAAAATTGTGGAAGTAGGAGAAGTAGATGATAAAATAAAGAAATGAAGTAAGGAGTAAAATAAGTGTATAGCCGTTTGGCTTATGCAGGTGAGGCCGTGTAGCCATGCGATGTCTCCGGTTGTCTTCGGTGACTCGATGATATGTCTCCGGTTGTCTTCGGAGGCTTAATGATAATTTCTGTAAGGTTCAATGTAAAATCGTTAGCATTGGTAAAGTGAATGATAAGGTAGAGAGTAGTGTCATAGTGTAGCCGTCTGGCTTATGCATATGAGACTGTATAGCCGTTCGATGCCCCCGGTTGTCTTCAGAGACTCGACGCCAATCCTGTAAAATTCAAGATAAATATGTGAATTCTTATTTTAGGGTAGAATGACCCAATATGTCCTATTTTAGGGTGGACGAACCCAAGTATCCTATTTTAGGGTGGAAGAACCCGATATCCTATTTTAGGGTGGAAGGACCCAATATGTCCTATTTTAGGGTGGACGAACCCAAGTATGTCTCCGGTTGTTTTCGAGGACATGATGCATATGCCGTGTGAGGCATTTAAAGAAATGATATCCTATTAAAGGCGGACGAGCCTAAAATGTCCTATTTTAGGGTGGACGAACCCAAACATATCTCCGGTTGTTTTCGAGGACATGATGCATATGCCGTGTGAGGCATTTAAAGAAATGATATCCTATTAAAGGCGGACGAGCCTAAAGTGTCCTATTAAAGGCGGACAATCCTAAAGTGCAGTGCGTTTGTGAACAATGATGTTGTCCCTTTGTCGGGCATTTGAAATCAGTAGTGCATATGCAATGCGATGCTTTTGAAAAAATGATGTCCTATTAAAGGCGGACGAGCCTAAATGCTGTGCGTTTGTGAATAATGATACTGTCCCTTTGCAGGGCATTTGAAAATAATAATGCAATGTGATGCGGTGCCTTTGCAGTACGGGCATTTGAAAGCAGTAGTGCATATGCAGTGCGGTGCCTTTGTAGAAATGATGTCCTATTAAAGGCGGACGAGCCTAAAATGTCATATTAAAGGCGGACGAGCCTAAAGTGTGTAGTTATCCTCGGAGTGTGATATTGATGCCTCCAGCTGTCTTCGGAGACTTAACAATGATTCCTGCAAAGTTCAGAGCAAAATGGTTAAAGCTGGTAAAGTATATGATAAAGTAATTGATAAAGTGTGGAGTAAAGTGGTGGAATAGCCGTTTGGCTTATGATGTTGATGGCATCGTGACAGGCCAAATTCAGGACACGTAATCTTGATTTAATTCGCCTTCAATCTCGTCAACCTACAAAAACAGGTATATAAAGTCATAAAATTATTTTGATAAAAATAATTTAAAAGATAAGGTTGGAAGTAAAGCCGTATGGCTTTTTGAGGCGAGGCCACAATGGGCCAAAGGATGCTTTTCTGCCATGATTGATAGACTTGACTGTTGATCTCACGCTTTTAGGTTCCTGCACTCAAAGAAAAATTCTTAGTTTGGGAGCGGGAAGTTGATTCGTGTTGACTCGAAGCTTGACGTTGTTGGCTGCTCCATTCGTCTTGTTTGTTTGGATCTTGTGACCTCCGTTCAAATCTCGGTAGATGAACAGTAGTGAAAATGATTGAAAGAAAGTGTTTCATTTAAAAAGTGTATATGTAAGTGTATATATAAGGAATGATATATATGTAAGTATATGTATATAAGGAAATATATATGTGTAAATATATGTATGTAAGTTGTAAAATATTTCTGCCAACTTCAGATTGTGACACTTATAAGGTAATTGGTCTATAATACTTCCTATCTCGTAGCCTCAATCTTGTCGATGTCCAACCGTTCTTTTGTCTATATATTTTCAAAATATGCCCCAGTTTTGGGTTCAGAAGGGTATGTTAAATTTATGTTGTGGTGTGACCGAACCTTGTATAGGTTGCCTAAGTATCCCTCCAAGGGAATCAGGTCGGAACGTAGTTCGTAAGGTATATAAGAATGGTTTAAATTTTTCTAATAAGGGACCGAACCCGATGTGGATTGCCTACGTATCCCACCAAAGGAATCAGGTCAGCGTAGTTCTGTTATGTAAATGGCTAAAGGTTTGTAGGATTTCTATCTAAATATGATTGACCGGTATGTTGATAGACTACGAATCTTATTGAGGGAATAGGGTCACGTGTAGTTCTCCTTACATAAGGATTTTTTTTTTTTGATTTTCTGTTATAAAGCAACCGAACCCTATGTGGGCTGCCTACGTATCCCCCATGGGAATCAGGTCAGCGTAGTTCGTATGCATGCAAATGGCAAAAATTCTAACCTAGTATGATCGAGTCCCTATGTGGGCTGCCTACGTATCCACCGAGGAATCAGGTCAAGCGTAGTTCGTTACGTGGTTGTTAAAGGAAAGGTTGCAAACTAACCGTCTTACCTAATGTCGTCCTTTGACTTCTTCTTAGATTGCTAGCTTTCAGGCTTATGTCATCACCTATCGGCTATTTCAATTTCTTTCGAGTGGAATCTTGTTTTATCCTCTAAACTCTTTGTTGTATGTTATTTATTCGTTCGTTTTATGTCACAATCGTAGAGTTGGCAAATTTGAGTAGAAAAATAATAATAATAATAGATGATTAAGGAAAATCAGAAATGCATTCATAGTTTCTGCAATTTAAACTTCCCAACGACGAGGCAAAGCAACAAAAGTTTTGTGCGTGATTCAAGCCTCAATTTAAAAAAAAACAATTTTACTACATGTTCAAACTACCAAGTCTCCCGGAGTAAGAATCCAATTCTCCAATGTCTCTCCTGGTTCGGCATCCCGGATGGTCGGTGTCTCGGTGTCAACATGAATCAACTCTTTGGGGATTAAATGAAAAGAAACATAAAGTGCAAACGATGTTAGTCTCATTAACATATGTCTAGGTAAAGTCATGATCACGTAAAGTCAAGTAAGGCATTAAGCAAATAATTTATCAAACAAGTTGTCAAACAAGTATATCAAACAATAACGCGTCCTAATATGCATGTGACCTCTTTGTGCCAGAGGTAGGCCTAACGTTTGTTTGAAGGGTAAAGTGTGCCATAATACGTCATCCCGTTGCTTTGATTAATTAAACAAATTCTATTTTCCCAAAAAATAAAGTACAAAAGTAATGTAATATTTATTACATGTCAAATGAGTACAATATAAAGTGTTTCCTAATCTAAGTAAAGTAAATACAATTTCCTATGTCTAAATTTAAGCTCTGTTTTGTGATATCATTGATCTTCGTCATT
This sequence comes from Lycium barbarum, assembly GCF_019175385.1. Taxonomy (NCBI): domain Eukaryota; kingdom Viridiplantae; phylum Streptophyta; class Magnoliopsida; order Solanales; family Solanaceae; genus Lycium; species Lycium barbarum. The sequence continues at coordinate 43,113,173 of NC_083341.1, read as the reverse complement.
CATTGTACTCCAATGTAAATCCATACCTGTCATAGAAATGTTAGTCATTCCCGCCGTCCTAAAGTTTAATTAATTAGAGCAAACAGTCAATATTTAGGCACAGTTATCCTTCAAATATGCATATAAAGTATGATTATTGTCGCTTGGGGTTGTGAACCCGCTTGGACGCTTGGGTAAAGTCGTCTAATGGGCTTAATACACCAAGGGTATTAAACCTCCTAGGTCATGGAATGTATGCTCTTAATAAAGTGTGTTGGTTTAGCTCTATCTTAGGCTGACTAAGAGTGAGTTTCTTATGACATAAGGTTCCCGAGCGGACAACTCGAGTGAGAAGGCTACGCGGTCCCCGTTACTCGGGCACCCCGCGCATATGCCAACTCTCCTAAAATTTGGATTCTACGAAAGAAATTTGCGGGTGCGCAAAACACACCTCGCGTGTACGTGTGATAGTGTGAATTTTCCAGAAGTGGAATAAATATGAACGGAATGACAATTTATCAAAGCAGTAACACATAAACAGTTTATATCGAACAAACAGTTTATATCAAACAAACAATTAATAGCATGTAAAAACAGTTAACAAATAAAGTAATTTCCAATAAGCATACAAAGCCTATTTAAACTAAGTCCGTTATGGTTAGAACCTAGGTAACATCCCCAGCAGAGTCGCCAAGCTGTCACACCCCATTTTAACCCCGGAGAGTTAAATTTAGAAGTACGACAATACGAAGATTCCAGCAGGTTTACGCCACCAGATATTGAGAGAAGCTCATTTCTCTCGCTATTCTGTTCACCCCGGAGCGACGAAAATGTATCATGACCTTAAGTCTATATATTGGTGGAATGGAATGAAGAAAGATGTAGCGGATTTCATAGCTCAATGTCCCAATTGTCAACAAGTAAATCGAGCATCAAAAGCCGAGTGGATTGTTGCAAGCTATAGAAGTCCCAACTTGGAAATGGGAAGTGATTAACATGGACTTCATTTCAGGCTTACCCCGTTCTCGACGTAAGTATGATTCCATATGGGTGATTTTGAATAGACTCACCAAGTCAGCTCATTTCTTGCCAGTCAGAACGACGTATGTGGCAGAAGATTATGCAAAACTTTATCTTAAAGAGATAGTCAGACTCCTTGGTGTTCCAGTATCTATTATCTCAGACAGAGGAACTCAGCTTATAGCTAATTTTTGGAAGTCTTTCCAAGAGGGTTTAGGGACCCAAGTGAGCCTTAGCACGACATTTCACCCGCATACCGATGGGCAAGCTGAACGCACCATTCAGACCCTCGAAGATATGTTGCGGGCATGTATGATAGATTTTGGAGGAAATTGGGATGACCATTTGTCACTCATCGAGTTTTCTTACAATAACGGTTATCATTCTAGCATTCAAATGGCACCGTATGAAGCTTTATATGGGCGAAAGTGCAGATCCCCAATTGGGTGGTATGAAATAGGAGAGACTAAATGGATAGGGCCAGACTTGGTCCAGCAAGCCATAGAGAAAGTCAAGCTCATACAAGATTGGTTGTTAGCAGCTCAAAGTCATCAAAAGTCCTATGCGGATAATCGTCGAAGAGACTTAGAGTTTCAAGTTAAATATTGGGTATTTTTGAATGTGTCGCCAATGAAGTGCGTTATGAGATTTGGAAAAAAGGGGAAGCTTAGTCCCCGATATATTGGACCTTATGAGATTGTGCGCAAAGTGGGCAAAATGGCCTATGAATTAGATCTACCTCCAGATTTGGAGTCAGTCCATCTAGTTTTCCATGTATCGATGCTTCAGAAATGTGTGGGAGATCCTACTAAGATCATGCCAATAAGTGGTGTGCAAGTGACAGAAAAGTTGACGTATGAAGAGGTACCCATTGCGATATTAGATAGGCAAGTACGGAGGCTTAGAAACAAAGAGGTGGCCTCAGTTAAGGTTCTATGGAAAAGCGACAAACGAGAGGAAATGACATGGGAAGAGGAAGAAAGTATGCGATCCAGATACCCGCATTTATTTCAGCCCTTGGAAGATATCCAAGATGAGACGTCAAATTATAAAGTATGTATGTGTTCCTTTTATGCTTTTGGGTAGTGTGTGGCCAAATTCTATTGCTACTATATTATGGCCCTGTGAGGCATTGTTATTGTGGGTTGTTGTGACAGGATGGTAGTGTCATATTATAGGAGAGACTCTGGCGAAATATTTATAGAATCCCCAAAGACTTTAACATTCGAGGACGAATGTTCCTAAGGGGGGAAGAATGTTACACCTCGGAAAATCTTCCGTTGTTGCACAAGTGCATGAACTAGTGAGAAATATGAGTATACGATATTTCCATGAGTAAGAAATGACATTTGATGACCTTAAGTGAGATTTCAAAGGCATACGATGTTAGACGAGAAAGTGGTCCAAGAGAAGGCAAGGCATACGATGAGTATCGGAAAGGAAAAATGAGTAACGAGTTAACGAGGCTTTAATGATGTCTTGGACAAGAGTGATAACGTCCCTTAGATAGGTATTGAAGTGTTGAACAAGTGTTAAGAAGGTTCCATAAGGATTGGAGATCACACGAATCGACGAAACGAACTTCGGAACCACTGGGAGTTATACGACCAAACATACTGGCCGTATAAATTATACGGTCCGTATGTTTTGAACTGTATAATCAACCCAGAAAAGCAAAAGTCTCTGGACGAAATATACGGCCAGACATACGGCCCGTATAAATTATATAGACCGTATGTTGGTCCGTATATACGGTCGGGGACTGTTTTGTGTATTAAATAAGGGAGCCAAGGTTTATTTCATTTCATTTCTACATCACACCCCTTTTCTCTAAAACATCTCTCTACATATATTCCACAAGAATTCAAGGATATTTGGTGATCAACAACATAAACCAAGTGAATCAAGTGTAAGAAAACCCATCAAAGATCATTCAAGTCAAGAAATCCCAATGGAGATAAACTAGGGTTTTTGCTCAAGTGGAGTATTACCAACCAAGGCTTGTTCTTATGACATGTAATGTAAGATTCATGATGTTTCTATGTTGTTTAAGGTATTTAAGAGTTTAAATACTTGGATTGTAGAAAGGTAGGGCAAAATGGGTTACGAATGTGGAATAGTGCCATTTTGAGAAATATTTTGAATTGAGTTATGAGTCTTGATGTATTGTGATGTAAATGTGATATAAATGATTTAGAGAACATGAGATGAGAAATGTACATGAATGGGCATAGTCGTGTGTTATAGCCATGGATATGAGTAATTGAGAGCAAATTGAGAAATGTGGATAAATAATGACTATTGTTATGATATTCTGAATGTGTCGTTGACGTTTGGAAGTTGATATACGTTATGGAGGAATGTCTTTTAAATAAAGGAGATGATGTCCGATTTTCTCTAGATTTAGTCATATACGCTAGCTATCGATTCTAATGATAGTATGACTTTAATGAAGGTAGAAACGCTAGCATTGGAGGAGAACATGCAAGTGTAGAATAGTTCAACGGAAAAAGGTATGTAAGGCTATGTCACGATCCTAACCCCGTAGGCCGTGACTGGTGCCCGAACTAGGCACCCGTATACCAACCTGTTACATATAACATCAAACTGAAACTACGACAATACGGAAACTTATAAAGGAACTCCAAAGTTCGTAACATCATCATATATATATACTTCCAGATCAACGGTCTCCTGAGGAGTCACAACTAATCATATCATGAAATAATACGCAAGCCGACAAGGCTGCCATCACATATGAATATCATATGCAAGCCGACAAGGCTGCTACTAGAGATGAACATCATACCACAGCACATCGTATAGACACAGCTGAACAGAACCCATACACAACCCACACATATGTCTACAGACCTCTAAGAGTATGAATAGCGAAATATGACGGGACAGGGCCCCGTCGTACCCCTAGATATCATATACATATATATATATATATATATATGTATATATCATAAGATTTGTACCAAAATCTAGGCTCCGGAACAACGGAGCTCCCCAAGACAGCAGGAAGGGAATCCTAAGCTGGTGGATCACCAAAGCGAGTATCTGCACCTGCGGGCATGAAACGCAGCCCCCCGAAGAAATGGCGTCAGTACGAAATATGTACTGAGCTTGTAAAGCATGAAAAACAATAAACAGGATCATAACTGAAACAGAAGTATAGAAAATAGGTACAACGTCCAGAATACCAAAGCACTTACCTTTGAAAAATAAATCATGCATGTCAATATCATATATCATATACATATATACCGTACCAGGCCCTCTAGTGAGAGACTCGGTGAATAAAGTCATCATATGCCCTCCTGGCCGCCATAACATGTCATCATATCATCATATATATGTTTATATACCGTACCCGGCCCTCTAGTGAGGGACTCAGTAAACAATGCAGCGAAACTGTGCACGATAACATACCCGGCCCGGGACTCGGTGAAAGACATATTGAGGCATGCACGAGCAGAGTAGGGAGAAACCATATGCAATTTAAAACATTATCAAGACTCAAACAGAATACGAAGAAGGGATTAACACCTGAGTATCAATAGCAACAATCATATCAAGTATCCCTCGAATGTCATTATAGATCATATAAAAAGAGCCTTAGGAACCATAGACATATGTCAATATAGTATGAAACAGCTTATCGAAGTCAAGGACATCCGTTATCGTAGAGTTTCTAAAGATAGGAGCTTATATATATATCGACTATTAGCCAACGTATAGGAAACTGAAAAGGGAGGCTCAATCACTTGAGAGTTATAACATCAAGAAGTGAATAAGACTTATAAATCACATTCGGAACTTATGAATAGAGTTACCCCAAAGTTCATATCATTCATCACTTAGATCTAAGACATGCCAAAAGAAAGAAGGGACAGCTTCACATACCTGTTAGCGGCTATTCGTAACCCGTTCGTCTCGTCACTCTTTTATCCTATTTAATATAAGAGTAACGTTATCGTTAGTAACTATACTTTCTAGTTCACAAATCTATAGCCCATTTCTTATAAGATCTATATTTCAGCTTATATATTCTCGTTTAGGGTTTTCTATTAGCTAAAGACTTTGCGAAAATCCGGCAGCACTTCCCCTATATATTCGCCTATCCCGAATTTCCAATTGCCCTCCTGTTGACACAGAAATACCAACAACAACATAGGGACATAATCATATCTTCAATTCTTTCAATTCAACAAGAATAACAACATGTTCATATCAACACAACTTCAACCTTAACTTTCTTATTCTTTTCATTTCTTCACCATATAATCCATGATAACAGCAACAACTATAATGCAACTTAAAATCAATTTACCACGCCTAATTAGAATAGCCCCCTACACGGCTCAATTTACAATTCAACATCAACATCTACAAATCTATACAAGCTTAAATTGTCTCCAAAATATGTATAAAAGGGAGCAAATCTTACCTTAATCAACTTGAATCCAAGAATCAATTCATGTTGCAATCCTTGAATGTGTATAACACTTGGCAATTTCAATTCATCTCCCTCACTCTCTCAATTCTCGGCCAAAACCTCCATGGCCGACAACTTGTTTTTTTTTTCAACTTTTCTTTTGCTTGTTCTTAATTCAACTATGGTGATTAATGACTCATTGATGATACATATATGTGAGGCTTCCAAGCCCTACACGTGCCCCCTTATGTGTCCTCTAATTGATGATTTCTTTTTTTCTTTTTTTTTTAAATCGGGTGGGGCCCACTTTGTAATTAACTTTAATTAATTTTAATTAATTACTAATTCCCACTTAATAATCTAATCACAATTAATTAATTCCTAATCTCCAATAATAATATTTTTACACTAAATACAATTTATAAATAATTTATGTTCTAATTAAAATTGAAAATTAAGGATTTCTATTCCGTGTCCGAGAAGGATTCCGTCTTTAACTTGCGTCGATTTTTTTCGAATAACTCGACGTATAAATATACGGGGTATAACATCCTTCCCCCCTTTAGAACATTCGTCCTCGAATGTTAAACTGGTTCTGAACTCCCAATACTTTCTCAAGTGTTCTCTTATTTAAGTATGCCCTTCACCTACCTCTTCTATTTGTCGATTCGTTATAATTCACTCTAACGCATTACAGATCTCTACATAGTCATTCCTGTAATATCCCCTCCTTCTGTTTCTTGTCGAGGTAATTGTTTTACGTCGTTGTCTTTGCTCCCCTCGTTATTTCGCAGTTGGTTGTCAGTAGTGTTTCAAGCTGTTCTGCTGAAGTGTTACTGTCTCTCTTATCTGCTTACTGTTCAGTTGTACTGTCATCGATTGACTCGGACTTGTACTCATGGTGAATGTAGTCATGACTCGATGCTTTCTTTTTCTAGAGTTACTCCCTTAAGATGATGTATCGTTCACTTCCCTTTTACCTTCTTATCTTTAAACAAGGTATTGTAACACGCAGACATCCCTCATCGGTTTATTAGATTTTGCAATTCTTAGAGTATTTCATACCTCCGGTATTCGTAGACCCCTCACAGACTCTACGGATAAAATGAAATTTCCCAGAGGGTAACATTTTTGTACTCCAATATCCTTGCTCTACTTCGCTGTGACTGTCCGTATTCTGAAATCCTCAGCATCACGTATCACCCTTTGACTCTCTTTTAAAGGTATTTAACTGTCACTTTCTTTTACTTCTTGATTTTGATCTTTAGGGTTGGATATCAAATAGCGCTCGGGTCCCCTCGTATTATAACTTTACTATCATCCAATACCCAGTAACCCGCTTGTCCCATTTGTCTCGGTTAAATCATTTCATAATTTCCTTTACCCTAACTGGCAATACTTTAGGCATATTATCTCGTGTCGTTTCTCTATTTTGACTCAAACTCTTTATGGCCTCGTTACTCAAATTTGCTCTTAGTTATCCTATCACGCATCCTATTGCAATCTTTACACGAGTATGTGTAGGTGCTCAAGTCAGCCCAGAAAATATATCTTAGCGTCGCCACGCTAGTATTTATGCAGACCCTATATTCTTCTCTTATCCCTTCCAATTGATGTCAAGGCTCAACTATGGCTTTTGCTCTCAGTACTAATTTCATCTCTGTAGTTTTGCCTCAAACCATCTTACACCTTTCTTTGGTGTACCCAAAATATCGCAACCGCATTGTTGTTACTGAATTCTTACTCTTCTTTTCAAGTGCTCCCTTGGTCTCATCCTTAGCATACAAATATTCGTAGGTCACATAACTATTCTTGTACAATTTGTACAAAGTGCATTCAATCTTATTCATAGTCTTTCCTTCTCCTGGCTTATTCTGCTCTACATATCTTATTGTACTAACACTCACTTGCTGTCTATTTCGCCATACTCCTTTCCCTTCCCCTATTTACCATTTGGTTTTCTCATATCCTACTATAAGAGAGATTTCCTACCCCATTTTTCCTTTGCTAATTATGTGTCATAATATCATTAGCCAATAACTCCGTTGCCAACACCTTAACCTCTAATCCAGTATAGCCTTGCTCCTTATAATATCTTTTAAGTTACTTGTTACCATTCTCTTGTCGTATTCTTCCTTTTTATAAGCATCCACGTTTTGATGTCATATTATCCATGGTCTTTACCAATAATTATCAGCACTGTCTCAAATATCCTCTTGGCTTCTATCCATTTATTGCTGGCTTTCAGATCCCACTAACTTTTTTCATCAAGGGATCTCACTTAACGTTTAAGTATTCACATTAAACGTGTTTCAGTGTCAGTTGATTCCATCTTACACCTGCATTTATCTCTTCCGCTTCCCCCCTTAGGGTGTACCTACATCATTATCTGTTTATATTCTACTCTATGTCCCCATTTCCAATTTTCAAATTCATATGATTCTTTTCCAATAAGTTTGGTATACTGCACCATATCCATGTCTTCTTTTATATCATCTATGATTTAGATTACCCATGTATGAAACTCCAACACAATCACGAGGCGATGAGAACTCTCGATATATAGTACAAAATCTCATCTGATGGTTGGTACTTGAGTAATATAATTAATGCAGCGATTTATCCAAAGCCACATTTCATTTATTCCGGTCAGTGATTAGCTAGTGCTTATAGTCGTTTCAAATTCTCCATTCGGTAGCACGTATATTCTAATGATAAGTGTCCCAAGCTTTCCTATAACACCGTTTTTATCCCAACGGCCAACGGATATCATCTGTTTCTTCTAGTAAATTCATAATACTCCAGTTGTTTCGCAAATCCGCAATCCTTGTCTTTTAAGGATTTCACCATTTCCGAGGTGAAGTCACATACACGTAGTATTCCTTTATGCCTCATGCTCCTTCATCGTTGTTGTATACCCAACGCTAACTTCTAACTTACTCAAAATCATATCAAATTCGTTTTAATAGCGGTCTTGTCTCATCACTTTTTCGTCGTACAACACCTTAAGTTTGTAGCTATATATTTCCTTTTTTTTTTCCTACACTCATACTCAATTAATTACGTCTGTCTTGAGTGCTTCCTTTAGTATTCCTGTCATTTCTCCAATCTGTGTTCATCTTTTACTTTGTGCACAAGGAATCTCATGCTACTCCTGTATCCTTCAGAAAACACTACTCCTGCATAACCCCTCTCTCATTTTCATAGTGTATTCTGTTCATCCCTACATATTCTTATCATACCTCATTTCTGGCATTCATTCTGTCTCGTTGCTCATCTTCCTTTAGGTTGGTCTTTCACAATTCTGTCACTTGTATTACTCGTCTTCCAAGCTATACATGTCATAACGCATCGCTACACTGTAATCCTACTAACTCTCCTCTTATCTTCCTCTTTCTAGTAACTCCTTCTCTTCCTGTGCTCGCTTTCACTTTTGTTACCACTTGACTTTTATTCTGAACTTTCCCTATAGAACTTTGTAGGTCCTTCTTATTCGTCCTACATTTGCTTTTCCGTCTCACAATAATCACATCATATCCTTTAGTTCCTCCCTTGCTAAGCTTTACTCATTTCTATAATAATCCCTATGGTATTCGTATTACATCCTGCTCGTAATCCATCCTATAATGTAACACTTCTTAACCTCACTCACGATTCTTAACATGTTTTAATTACTCTCTTTGAACTAGGCGTACTTGACCCTTCACCCTTTCTGATCGATCTTACCCTTAGTATCTCACAAGCTGTCTCACTAATACCTTCATAACTTATCATAATTCTTCCTTCTCTGTACTTTCATCTCAATCATACTACTACTTCTTTTAACTGTAACCTCGTCGTAACCTATCCCCACTTATTGAGTCACTCGATGCCTCAATAAAGTGTTCTGTTACGAGTTGCCACCTTTTTCTAAATCGTCCCTTAGTATCACTAGCCCTTCCGAATCTTCCTAGCATTTCGCTAATAACTTATGAAATACATGATCCTAGACAGCCCACACGTTTGAGTGTTCCTTCTACAAATTCCATCTCCAATTAGTTGGTTAAAAACTAATAAAATGTCACCATGAAGCATTCTCCAACCATCACCAGAAAGAAACTAGAATTCGACAATCACCACAGGACTTCTAGTGCTTGATTCACATGGTTTACCTCGAGGTTTATTCTTGATTCGTGAACGAATTATTTAGTTCATAGGCTACTTGCTGTATGCCTTGTACTTTCCAATAAAAGTGAAACTTAATTACCAGATGTTTTTGCCCTTCAACATAATCTTTTTTTTTTCTAACAAAAGAATGTGGCTGGAAGGTATTCTGGTTCCTTCAAATAAATTCCAAACTTTGCTGCTCGTATATGCTTTTTCGAAACAAAGTTTCTCGAATAAGAATGATGCCTCTTACGGATGACGTGGGGGGTATCTCTTAAAGCTTTAGCCTAGCATAATAAATTTTCCCTATCAGTATCGACTTTCAAGACATATTATGAACTTACATCCCATTCTCTTTCTTTTTCCTATTTCTGGGAAAATTTGGGCAGAGTTTCCTCTGTACTTCTTACTATCCCAGAACCTGCACGCAGGAAATACTAACAATGCCTCACAGGGCCAACATGTATACACATATATCATATCGTATCATATCCACACAGGGCTTCCCATTTCAAGTAAAAGGTATAATGATGTCAGAACTTACCTCACATATCGCAACTCGAGACGTACCTGATCCTTTGACTATCTGTTCTGTTATACTCTCCTATCTGCCTCTTCTTTCATCCCCGAACTTAACGTTTCAATCATGTTTCAATATTCTTACCTTATCCAACATGCCTCTTTCGCACCGTAACTTACCTGTGTACCTTGTAACTGCCAATATCATCGGTCGCTTTCTTCTGTCGATGTCGTTCTTCCGCTTAAATCAAAGGTTAGTATAAGGAATTTCATTTCCTATGGCTGGGCTCTATCGCACGATCTTAGATATGAAAGAAAGGTAACATCCGAAATGTCCTATAGCTTCCTGTTTATAGATGTGGTGCACAACACACCGATAAACAAGACTCTACTAGACACGGTCTGTAGACACTCCGAGGATGAACTGCACTGATACCACTTTTGTCACGACCCCAACCCCGTAGGCCGTGACTGGTGCACGAACTGGGCACCCGTATACCAACCTGTTACATATAACATCAAACTGAAACTACGACAATACGGAAACTTATAAAGGAACTCCAAAGTTCGTAACATCATCATATATATATACTTCCAGATCAACGGTCTCCTGAGGAGTCACAACTAATCATATCATGAAATAATACGCTAGCCGACAAGGCTGCCATCACATATCAATATCATATGCAAGCCGACAAGGCTGCTACTAGAGATGAACATCATACCACAGCACATCGTATAGACATAGCTAAACAGAACCCATACACAACCCACACATATGTCTACAGACCTCTAAGAGTATGAATAGCGAAATATGACGGGACAGGGCCCCGTCGTACCCCTAGATATCATATACATATATATATATATATATATATATATATATATATATATCATAAGATCTGTACCAAAATCTAGGCTCCGGAACAACGGAGCTCCCCAAGACAGCAGGAAGGGAATCCTAAGCTGGCGGATCACCAAAGCGAGTATCTGGACCTGCGGGCATGAAACGCCGCCCCCCGAAGAAAGGGGGTCAGTACGGAATATGTACTGAGCTTGTAAAGCATGAAAAACAATAAACAGGATCATAACTGAAACAGAAGTATAGAAAATAGGTACAACGTCCAGAATACCAAAGCACTTACCTTTGAAACATAAATCATGCATGTCAATATCATATATCATATACATATATACCGTACCAGGCCCTCTAGTGAGAGACTCGGTGAATAAAGTCATCATATGCCCTCTTGGCCGCCATAACATGTCATCATATCATCATATATATGTAGATATACCGTACCCGGCCCTCTAGTGAGGGACTCGGTAAACAATGCAGCGAAACTGTGCACGATAACATACCCGGCCCGGGACTCGGTGAAAGACATATTGAGGCATGCACGAGCAGAGTAGGGAGAAACCATATGCAATTTAAAACATTATCAAGACTCAAACAGAATACGAAGAAAGGATTAACACCTGAGTATCAATAGCGACAATTATATCAAGTATCCCTCGAATGACATTATAGATCATATCAAAAGAGCCTTAGGAACCATAGACATATGTCAATATAGTATGAAACAACTTATCGATTTCAAGGACATCCGTTATCGTAAAGTTTCTAAAGATAGGAGCTTATATATATATCGACTATTATCCAACGTATAGGAAACTGAAGAGGGAGGCTCAATCACTTGAGAGTTTTAACATCAATAAGTGAATAAGAATTATAAATAACATTCGGAACTTATGAATAGAGTTACCCCAAAGTTCATATCATTCATCACTTAGATCTAAGACATGCCAAAAGAAAGAAGGGACAACTTCACATACCTGTTAGCGGCTATTCGTAACCCGTTCGTCTCGTCACTCTTTTTGCCTATTTAATATAAGAGTAACGTTACCGTTAGTAACTATACTTTCTAGTTCACAAATCTATAGCCCATTTCTTATAAGATCTATATTTGATCTTATATATTCTCGTTTAGGGTTTTCTATTAGCTAAAAACTTAGCGAAAATCCGGCAGCACTTCCCTTATATATTCGCCTATCCCGAATTTCCAATTGCCCTCCTGTTGACACAGAAATACCAATAACAACATAGGGACATAATCATATCTTCAATTCTTTCAATTCAACAAGAATAACAACATGTTCATATCAACACAACTTCAACCTTAACTTTCTAATTCTTTTCATTTCTTCACCATATAATCCATGACAACAGCAACAACTATAATGCAACTTAAAATTAATTTACCACGCCTAATTAGAACTACCGTTACACAGCTCAATTTACTATTCAACACCAACATCTACAACTTCTTATATTCATCACATATCTACAAATCTATACAAGCTTAAATTGTCTCCAAAATGTGTATAAAAGGGATCAAATCTTACCTTACTCAACTTGACTCCAAGAATCAATTCACGTTGCAATCCTTGAATGTGTATAACACTTTGCAATTTCAATTCACCTCCCTCACTCTCTCAATTCTCGGCCAAAACCTCCATGGTCGAGAGCTTGTTTTTTTTTTTCAACTTTTCGTTTGCTTGTTCTTAATTCAACTATGGTGATTAATGACTCATTGATGATACATATATGTGAGGCTTCCAAGCCTTACACGTGCCCCCTTATGTGTCCTCTAATTGATGATTTGTTTTTTTTTCTTTTTTTTTTTAAAAATCAGGTGGGGCCCCCTTTGTAATTAACTTTAATTAATTTTAATTAATTACTAATTCCCACTTAATAATCTAATCACAATTAATTAATTCCTAATCTCCAATAATAATATTTTTACACTAAATACAATTTATAAACAATTTATGTTCTAATTAAAATTGAAAATTAAGGATTTCTATTCCGTGTCCGAGAAGGATTCCGTCTTTAACTCGCGTCGATTATTTTGCGAATAACTCGACGTATATATATACGGGGTATAATAGGCTAACCCTTCTTTCATAAGGCATGGTTCTTTGGCCAAATATCTAAATCTTCTATGAGACTGTGATATCCTTCAAATAATTTGATCTTCCGAGCTAGTAAGCTCCCGATTCTTGATTTGCCCCGATTGTACTAAATCCCTCATATGACGAGTGAGCCTATAAAGACAAAGGTGATGAATGACGATGATAGTATAATGATGTTGGTGACGATGATGATAATCATGTAAATAGTAAAGATGCTTATGAGTTATTATGTATATGTGTCTATGTATGACTATTATGGAACCCCGAGCTTATAAGGCCGGGAAAGATATGCAAATAAGTAAGTATTTGATTACGTAATGCGCGCACACCTCTGCAGATGGTACGGATAACCCTGATGACTTGGTACTGCCAGGTAGATGTGACCCTGAAGCCTTGATAGGGCCAGGTATGAGTAACCTTGAGCCTTGGTTGGCCAAGTATGTATGAAACACCGATCCTGCATGGTCGGGTATGCTATGTAAATGCTATGTAGATGATATGAGTATGTGTATGATATGAATAGGAATATGATACGATATGAATGTGGATAAGGGTATGTATACGAATACGAGTACAAATATGGAACGGATACAATTTGGATGTAAGTACACAAATACGCATTAGAAATGGAAAGCCTTATGAAAGGAAAGTAAGTGCCTATGACGATGATATCACCATCTCCCATCTTGTGCTATTTCTTATGTTTCTTATTATACTTATATATTGATATTATTCATGCTTTACATACTCAGTATATTCTTCGTACTGACGTCCTTTTGTTTGTGGATGCTGTGTCATGCCCGCAGGTGCACAGGGAGACAGGCTCGATCCATAGCGGTATTCTTAGAGACTACATAGCAGAGCTCTATTTCATTCAGAGCCATAGCTTTTGGGTACTTATTCCATTGTGTGTATAATTATGGGCATAGCGGGGTCCTGTCCCGCTTATGTGATATGTTATACTCTTCTTAGAGGCTCGTAGACATGTGTATATGGTTAGATATGTCTGGCCTTGTCAGCCTATATTTTTGTAGATCATTTTGATAGCCTCGTCGGCTCATGTACATTGACGTGGTATAGATGCTGTTATACCCCGTATATTTATATGTCGAATTATTCTCAAGTAAATCGACTCAAGTTAAAGGCGGAATTATTTTCGGATAGGAAATAGGAACCTTTAATTTTCAAGTTTAATTATTACATAAATTGTTTATAAATTTCATTTAGTGTAGAAATATTATTGGTGATTAGGAACTAATTAATGGTGATTAAATTATTAAGTGAAGATTATTGATTAATTAAAATTAATTAATTAATTTAATTATGGAAAGTGGGCCCCACCCGAAAATTAAAAAAAAAAAATTGAACAAAACAATGTGATGAGTCATTAAAAGGGGGGGGGGGGGGGCGTGTCATTATGATGGGGACCATATATATATATGGTTGACTAGTGAATCAACAAATATTCATTTCATTTACTAAGAAATTAAACTTAGAAAAAATTGTAACAACTTCCATGGCTGCTCGGCCAGCCATGGATGGAGGAAAAATATTTTTGGTTACATGTTGTGAGCAAGTTTCAATTGAATTACAAGTTCAATGAGGTGATAGCAACATGGATATTAAGTTGGAGAAGAAGAAATTGTAAAAATAGGAGCAATTGAGCGTAGAAATTCCGCCGACAAAAATTTGGTAAGATTTTCTTATATTATGGTGTAATTGTGTTAACAGTATTGGAATGGAATTATTAAAATTGGACTGGATGAAATTGGAAGTAAGAAATTGCATGAAATCGTTGTTATGCGAAATTGTGGGTTGAAAAGGATTAAGAAGGATTGTTGGGTTGTTGGAATTGTTATGGGCTGAATTGTAAGAATTTTGTATGTATATCTCTATTGTTGGTATTTATGTGATAACAGGAGAATAATTGGAAATTCGGGTTAGGCGAATATATAGGGGAAATGCTGCCCGATTTTCGTTAAGTCCTTAAATAATTAAAAACCCTTAACGAGAAACTATAAACCAAAGAATAAATTCTATTAGCGATGGGCTACGGATTTATGGACTAGAAAGTATAGTTACTAACGCTAATGTTACTCTTATATTAAATAGGCTAAAGGAGCAACAAAGCGAACGAGATTACGATTAATCGTTAACAGGTATGTAAAGTTAACCCTTCTTTCTTTTGGCATGATCTTTATAAAACAAACAGACGACGTATATGTATGGTTTCAAAGAAGCTCCTATTCTAAGAGCCATTAGGATGGCTAATGTTCTTGACTCCCAGAAGCTATTTCATTATGTCTTGATACGTGTATATGATTCCAAAAGTTTATTTTGATATAATCCATAGTGATATTCGAAAGGTACTTGATATGACTATTGTCTTGATTTTCAAATGATAGCTCGTTTTGATTATTCTATCGAGTCTCAGATGTGTTTTAACTTGCATATGGTTTCTCACTACTCTGCTCGTGCATGCCTCAATATATCTTTCACTGAGTCCCGGGCCAGGACACATTTTCGTGCACAGTTTCACTGCATTGTTCACTGAGTCCCTCAATAGAGGGCCAGGACACGTTATATATATATATATATATATATATATATATATATATATATATATATATATATATATATATATATATATATATATATATATATGATGTGATGATATGAAGGTGTGATGATGTGATGGTGTGATGATGGCGCCAAGGATGGTGTGTGGTGACCTTATTCACCGAGTCCCTCACTAGAGGGCCGGGACACGTTATATACATGATATATGATATTGATATGGATGATTTTCATTTCATAAGGCAAGTGTATTGATGTTTTAAAAGTCATACTTGTTTCTGCTAATCTCTATTTCAGTTATGATCCTCTTTACTGTATTTCATGCTTTATATACTCAGTACATATTCCGTACTGACCCCCTTTCTTCGGGGGGCTGCGTTTCATGCCCGCAGGTACAGATAGTCGGTTTGGTGACCCGTCAGCATAAGACTCCTACTCAGCTGTCTTGGAGAGCTCCGTTGTTTTGGAGTTTAGACTTTTGGTACAGATCTTCTGATATATATATATATATATATATATATATATATATATATATATATATATATATATATATATATATATATATATATATATATGTTTATCCAGGGGTACGGCGGGGCCCTGTCCCGTCATATTTCGCTATCAATACTCTTAGAGGTCTGTGGACATGTTTGTGGGTTGTGTATAAGTTCTGTTCAGCTGTGTCTATACGATGTGCTATGATATGATGTCCGTCTGTAGTGGCAGCCTTGTCGGCTTGTGTATCATTTTATGATTGGATCAGTTGTGACTCCTCAGAAGACAGTTTATCTGAATATACATATATGATGACGTTATGAACCGTTGGAGTTCTTTTGCAAGTTTCCATATTTTTCATAGATTCAGTTTGCTTATATTTAACAGGTTCGTATACGGGTGTCCAGTTCGGGCACTAGTCATGGCCCACGGGGTTGGGTTGTGACAAAAGTGGTGTCAGAGCAGTTCATCCTCGGAGTGTCTACAGACCGTGTCTAGTAGGGTCTTGTTTATCGGTGTGTTGTGCACCACATCTATAAACAGGAAGCTACAGGACATTTAGGATGTTACCTTCTTTCATATCTAAGATCGTGCAATAGAGCCCAGCCATAGGAAATGAAATTCCTTATACTAACCTTTGATTTCAACTGAGGAACGACATCGACAGAAGAAAGCGGCTGATGATATTGGAAGTTACAAAGTACACAGGTAAGTAACGGTGCGAAAGAGGCATGTTGGATAAGGTAAGAATATTGAAATACGATTGAAATGTAAAGTTGGAGGATGAAAGAGAAGGTGGATAGGAAAGTATAACAGAACAGATCGTTAAAGGATCAAGTACGTCTCGAGGTGCGATATGTGAGGTAAGTCCCGACACCTTTATACTTTTTCTGGAAATTGGGAGCCCTGTGTGGCTATGATACGATATGATATATGCGTATATATGTTGGCCCTGTGAGGCGTTGTTGGTATTTTCTGCGTGCAGGTTCTAGGATAGTAAGAAGTACAGAGGAAACTTTACCCAAATTTTCCCAGAAATAGGAAAAAGAAGAGAATGAGATATAGGTTCATAACATGTCTTGAAAGTTGATACCGATAGGGTAAATTTTTTATGTTGGACTAAAGCTTTAAGAGATACCCTCCATGTTATCCGTAAGGGGCACTATTCTTACTTGGAAAATTTTATTTCGAAAAAGCATGTGTGAGCAGAAAAGTTTAGAATTCATTTGGACGGACCAGAATATCTTACAACCACATCTTGCCTTAGAAAAAGGCTCACGTTGATGGGCAAAAATGTCCAGCAATCAAGTTTCACTTTATTGGAAGAGTACAAAGCATACAGCAAGTAGTTTGTGAACCAAATAGTTCGCTCATGGCCCAAAAAAAAATCTGAGGGTAAACTGTGTGAATCAAGCACTAAGAAGTCCTGTGGTGCTTGTCGGATTCTAGTTTTCTTCTGGTGGTGGTTTAGTAACATTTTATTAGTTCTTGATCAACTAATTGGGGATGGAATTTGTGGAAGGAAAACTTAAACTTGTAGGCTGTCTAGGATCATATATTTTATATGTTGTTGGTGAAATGCTAGGATGATTCGGAAGGGCTTGTGATACTAAGGGATGATTTAGAAAAAGGTGGAAACTCGTAATAGAACATTTTATTGAGGTACCGAGTGAACCGATAAGTAGGGGTAAATTACGACAAGTTTACAGTTAAAAGGAGTAGTAGTATGATTGAGACAAAAGTACGGAGGAGGAAGAGTTATGACAAATTATGAAGGTATTGATAAGACAGCATGTGAGATATTAAGGGTAAGATTGATCAAAAAGGGTGAAGGGTTAAGTACGCCTAGCCCATAGAGTGTAATTAAAGCATAGTAAGAATCGTGAATAAGATTAAGAAGTGTTACATTATAGGATGGATTACGAACAAGATGCAATGTGAATACCATAAGGATTGTTATAGAAATGAGTAAAGCCTAGCGAGGAAGTAACTAAAGGATATGATGTGATCTGTGTGAAATGGAAAAGCAAATGTAGAACGAATAAGAAAGAACTTATAAGGTCCTACAGGGAAAGATCTGAATAGAGATCAAGTAGTAACGTAAGTGGAAGCGAGCTTAGGAAGAGAAGGAGTTAATAGAAGGAAGAAGATAAGAAGAAAGCGAGTGGGATTACAGTGTAGCGATGTGTTATGACGTGTATAGCAAAGAAAACGAGTAATACAAATGACAGAATTGTGAAAGACCAACCTAAAGGAAGATGAGCAACAAGACAAAATGAATGCCAGAAATGACTGGGATGATAAGAACAAATAGAGATGAACCGAATATTTTTTGAAAACGAGAAAGGGGTTATGTAGAAGTAGTGGTTACCGAAGGATACAGGAGTAGCATGAAATTCTCCGTGCATAAAATAAAAAATGGACGTAGACTGGAGAAATGAAAGGAATACTAAAGGAAGCACCCAAGATAGACGTAATTAGTATAGGATAAAAGGGAAATATATAGCTACGGACTGAAGGTGTAGTACGACAAAAAGGTGATAAGACAAGACCACTATTAAAACGAATTTGATATGATTTTGAGTAAGATTAGAAGTTAGCATTGGGTACATGACAAGGGTGAAGGAGCATGAGGCATAAAGGAGTACTGCGTGTGTGTGACTTCACCTCGGAGATGGTGAAATCCTTAAAGGACGAGGATTGCAAATTTTCCAAACAACTGATGTATTGTGAATTTATTAGAAGAAACAGATGATATCCGTTGGGATAAAGACGGTGTTATAGGAAAGCTTGGGACACTTATCATTAGAATATAAGTGCTACCGAATGGAAGAATTTGAAACGACTATAAGCACTAGCTAGTTACTGATCGGAATAAATGGAATGTGGCTTTGGATAAATTGCCACATTAATTACATTACTCGAGTACCAATCATTAGATAAGATTCTGTACTATATATCGAGAGTTCTCATCGCCTCGTGATTGTGTTGGAGTTTCATACATGGGTAATCTGAGTTATAGATGATATAAAGGAAGACGTGGATATGGTGCAGTATACCAAATGTATTGGAAAAGAATCATATGAATTGGAAGATTGGAAATGGGGACATAGAGTAGAATATAAATAGATAATGATGTGGGTACACCCTAAAAGGGGGAAGCGGATGAGAAAAAAATGCAAGTGTAAGATGCAATCCACTGACACTGCAACACGTTTAGTGTGAATTCTTAAACTTTAAGCGAGATCACTTGCTAAACCAAATTAGTGAGATTTGAAGGCCAGCAATAAGCAGATAGAAGCCAAGATGGTATTGGAGACAGTGCTGAGAATTATTGGTAAAGATCTTGGATAATATAACATCAGAAGATGGATGCTTATAAAAAGGGAAAAATACGACAAGAGAATGGTAACGAGTAACTTAAAAGATATTATAAAGGATAGCAAGGCTATCCTGGATTAGAGGTTAAGATGCTGACAACGGAGTTATTGGCTAATGATAATGTGACATATAAGTAGCAAAGGAGAAAGGATAGGAAATCTCTCCTATAGCAGGATATGAGAAAACCAAATGGTGAATAGAGGAAGGGAAAGGAGTATGGCGAAATAGACAGCAAGTGAGTGATAGTACAATAAGATATGTAGAGCAGAATAAGCCAGGAGAAGGAAAGACTATGACTAAGATTGGATGCACTTTGTACAAGTTGTACAAGATAGTTATGCAACCTACGAAAATTTGTGTGCTGAGAATGAGACCAAGTAAGTACTTGATAAGAAGGGTAAGAATTCAGTAACAACAATGCGGTTGAGATATTTTGTATACATCAAAGAAAGGTGTAAGATGGGTTGAGGCAAAACTACAGAGATATAATTAGTACTGAGGGCAAAAGCCATAATTGGGCCCCGATACCATTGAAAGGTACGAGGGAAGAATATAAGGTAAAGCACAAAGACTAGTGGAACGACGTTAAGGTATTTTCTGGGCTGATTTGAGCACCTACACACACTCTCGTAAAGATTGCAATAGGATGCGTGATAGGAGAACTAAGAGCAAATTTGAGTAAAGGGGCAATGGAAGAGTTTGAATAAAAAATACAGGAACGACACGAGATAATATGCCTAAAGTATTGTCAGTTGGGGTAAGGGAAATTACGCAATGATTTAACTGAGACAAGCAGAATAAGCGGGTTACTGGTTACTGGATGATAGTAAAGTTATAATATAAGGGGACCCTAGCGCTACTGGATAGCCAACCCTAAAGATCGAGATCAAGAAGTAAGAGCAAGTGATAGTTAAAGACCTTTAAAGAAAGTCAGAAAGTGACACATGATGCTGAGAATTCCAGAATACGGACTGTAACAGCGGAGTAAAGCAAGGATATTGGAGTACGAGAATTTTACCCTCTGGGAAATTTCGTTTTACTCATAGAACCTGCGAAGGGTCTACAGGTTACCAGATGCATGCAATACTCCAGGGATATTAAAGTCTAATGAATCGATGGAGGATGTCTGCGCGTTACAAGATCGTGTTTAAAGATTGAGAAGTAAGATGGAGGAAACGATATCTTAAGGGAGTAACTATAGGAGAAGAAGGAGTCGAGTTAAGACTAAGCGCACAAGGGAGAGAGTAAGATTTCAGCGGAAGAGCTCGCAATACAACTGACAACAGACTGCGAAATAAAGAGGAGAGCAAAGACAACGACGTAAAATAATTACCTTGAGAAGCAACAGAAGGAGGAAATATTACGGGAATGACTATGCCGAGATCTGGAAAGCGTTATAATGAATTGTAGCGAATCGACCAATGGAAGAGGTATGTGAAGGGCATAATTAAATAAGAGAACACTTGAGAAGGTATTGGGAATTCAGAATCAATTTAACATTCGAGGACAAATGTTCTAAAGGGGGGGGGGGGGAGGATGTTATACCCCGTATATTTATACGTCGAATTATTCCCAAGCAAATCGACTCAAGTTAAAGGCGGAATTATATTCGGACACGAAATAGGAACCTTTAATTTTCAAGTTTAATTATTACATAAATTGTTTATAAATTTCATTTAGTGTAGAAATATTATTGGAGATTAGGAACTAATTAATGGTGATTAAATTATTAAGTGAGGATTATTGATTAATTAAAATTAATTAATTAATTTAATTATGGAAAGTGGACCCCACCCGAAAATTAAAAAAACATTAAACAAAACAATGTGATGAGTCATTAAAAGGGGGGGGGGATGTGTCATTATGAGGGGGACCATATATATATATGGTTGACTAGTGAATCAACAAGTATTCATTTCATTTACTAAGAAATGAAACTTAGAAAAAAATTGTAACAACATTCATGGCTGCTCGGCGAGCCATGGATGAAGGAAAAATATTTTTGGTTAATTGTTGTGAGCAAGTTTCAATTGAATTACAAGTTCAAGGAGGTGATAGCAACATTGGATATTAAGTTGGAGAAGAAGAAATTGTAAAAATTGGAGCAATTGAGCGTAGAAATTCCTCCGACAAAAATTTGGTAAGATTTTCTTATTTTATGGTGTAATTGTGTTAACAGTATTGGAATGGAATTATTAAAATTGGACTAGATGAAATTGGAAGTAAGAAATTGCATGAAATCGTTGTTATGTGAAATTGTGGGTTGAAAAGGATTAAGAAGGATTGTTGGGTTGTTGGAATTGTTATGGGCTGAATTGTAAGAATTTTGTATGTATATCTCTATTGTTGGTATTTCTGTGATAACAGTAGAATAATTGGAAATTCGGGTTAGGCGAATATATAGGGGAAATGCTGCCCGATTTTCGTTAAGTCCTTAAATAATGAAAAACCCTTAACGAGAAACTATAAACCAAAGAATAAATTATATTAGCGATGGGCTACGGATTTATGGACTAGAAAGTATAGTTACTAACGATAATGTTACTCTTATATTAAATAGGCTAAAGGAGCAACGAAGCGAACGAGATTACGATTAATCGTTAACATGTATGTAAAGTTAACCCTTCTTTCTTTTGGCATGATCTTTATGAAACAAACAGACGACGTATATGTATGATTTCAAAGAAGCTCCTATTCTTAGAGCCACTAGGATGGCTAATGTTCTTGACTCCCAGAAGCTATTTCATCATGTCTTGATACGTGTATATGATTCCAAAAGTTCTATTTTGATATAATCCATAGTGATATTCGAAAGGTACTTGATATTACTATTGTCTTTATTTTCAAATGATAGCTCGTTTTGATTATTCTATCGAGTCTCAGATGTGTTTTAACTTGCATATGGTTTCTCACTACTCTGCTCGTGCATGCCTCAATATATCTTTCACTGAGTCCCGGGCCAGGACACGTTTTCGTGCACAGTTTCACTGCATTGTTCACCGAGTCCCTCACTAGAGGGCCAGGACACGTTATATATATATATATATATATATGATGTGATGATATGAAGGTGTGATGATGTGATGGTGTGATGATGTGATTATGGCGCCAAGGATGGTATGTGGCGACCTTATTCACCGAGTCCCTCACTAGAGGGCCGGGACACGTTATAAACATGATATATGATATTGATATGCATGATTTTCATTTCATAAGGCAAGTGTATTGATGTTTTAAAAGTCATACTTGTTTGTGGTAATCTCTATTTCAGTTATGATCCTCTTTACTGTATTTCATGCTTTATATACTCAGTACATATTCCGTACTGACCCCCTTTCTTCGGGGGGCTGCGTTTCATGCCCCCTTTAGCATAGGACTCCTACTCAGCTATCTTGGAGAGCTCCGTTGTTCCGGAGTTTAGACTTTTGGTACAGATCTTATGATATATATATATATATATATATATATATATATATATATGTTTATCCAGGGGTACGGCGGGGCCCTGTCCCGTCATATTTCGCTATCGATACTCTTAGAGGTCTGTGGACATGTGTTTTGGTTGTGTATAAGTTTTGTTCAGCTGTGTCTATACGAAGTGCTATGATATGATGTCCGTCTGTAGTGGCAGCCTTGTCGGCTTGAATATGACATGATGTTGATGTGTAGTGGCAGCCTTGTTGGCTTGCGTATCATTTTATGATTTGATCAGTTGTGACTCTTCAGAAGACAGTTTATCTGAATATACATATATGATGACGTTATGAACCGTTGGAGTTCTTTTGCAAGTTTCGATATTGTTCATAGATTCAGTTTGCTTATATTTAACAGGTTCGTATACGGGTGTCCAGTTCGGCACTAGTCATGGCCCACGGGGTTAGGTCGTGACAGATGCCAACCATGATATGAAAGCATTGTCGTCCAAAGGGGACTAACATGAATGACGAATAGAAATGTATGTTTTATTTTGTGGCTCACCTATATGTAAGTGAAGTTTAAGCCAAGGGGGTGCCCGGGAGGGCTAGTACCGGGCGCTCGTCGCGGCCCTCTAGACGGGTCGTGACACTTAGTCCGAGTTCATGACACCGAAGCAAAGTCGCCAAATTTCCAATCCGTTCCGGTAGTGAATGAATTTTCGGATGTATTTCCAGATGAACTTCCAGGCCTTCCTCCGGAATGAGAGATTGATTTCGCTATTTATGTGTTGCCGGATACCAAGCCTATTTCTATTCCTCCTTACCGAATGGCTCCGGCAGAATTGAAAGAGCTAAAGTAACAGTTGAAATATTTGCTTGAGAAGGGATTTATTAGACCCAGTTCATCACCGTGGGGAGCAGTTGTCCTATTTGTAAGAAAGAAAGATGGCTCCCTACGAATGTGCATCGATTATAGGCAGTTGAATAAGGTGACGGTAAAAAACAAATATCCTCTTCCGAGAATTGATGATTTATTTGATCAACTACAGGGTGCCAAGTGGTTTTCCAAAATAGACTTGAGGTCAAGTTATCACCAAATGAGAGTTAAAGAAGAAGATATTCCCAAAACAGCTTTTAGAACGAGATATGGTCATTATGAATTCCGGGTGATGTCATTTGGGTTAACTAATGCTCCGACCGTGTTCATGAATTTGATGAATAACGTATTCAGGCCTCTCTTGGATTTATTCGTAATAGTATTCATTGACGATATTCTGGTATACTCTCACACAGAATCAGAACATGCAGACCATTTACGTATTGTTCTAGAAATTCTTTGAACTCGAGAATTGTATGCAAAATTCTCAAAGTGTGAGTTTTGGATGAATTCTGTGACATTTTTGCGTCATGTTATTTCAAATGATGGCATTCGAGTTGATACTCAGAAAATTGAAGCGGTGAAGACTTGGCCAAGGCCTACGACGCCTACAGAAGTCCTTAGTTTTTTAGGATTGGCAGGGTACTATTGAAGGTTCGTAGAATGATTTTCCTCTATTTCAGCCCCATTGACGAAGCTAACCTAGAAGTAAGCTAAATATCAGTGGAATGATGCTTGTGAGCGTAGCTTTCAGGAATTGAAGGATAGGTTAACTTCAGCTCCGGCCTTAACACTCCCAGAAGGGCCAGATAGTTATGTTGTATATTGTGATGCTTCCGGTATTGGGTTAGGATGTGTGTTAATACAGCACGGTAAAGTCATCACTTATGCTTCGAGACAGCAGCAGAAACATGAAAAGAACTACCCAACTCATGATCTCAAATTGGCTGCAGTTATTCATGCATTAAAGATGTGGAGACATTACTTGTATGGTGTGCATGTTGATATCTATACAGATCACAAGAGTCTTCAATACATTTTTAAACAGAAAGAGTTGAATCTGCGGCAGAGATGGTGGTTAGAATTATTGAAAGATTATGTTGTGAGTATTTTATACCACCCCGGAAAGGCAAATGTAGTAGCTGATGCGCTTAGCCGCCGATCGATGGGCAGCCTATGTGAAATTCCTCCGGAGAAGAAAGAATTAATTCATGAGCTCCACAAACTAGCTAATCTTGGAGAACGTCTAGTTGATTCATGTAGTGCAGGAATTGGTATTAATAATCCCACAGTTTCATCCTTGAATAAGGAAGTGAAAGAGCGCCAATATGAAGATCCTCAGTTGAGCCATTATAGAGACACACTTCATGAAAAAGAGAAGTCTCCATTCGAAACTTCTATAGATGGAATTATTAGATACCGAGGCAGGCTATGTGTTCCGAATGTTGCAGAATTACGTCGCCGAATTCTAAAAGAAGCTCATTATTCTCGGTATTCTATTCATCCAGGAATGACTAAGATGTATCATGATCTCAAGTTAATTTATTGGTGGGATGGAATGAAGAAAGACATAGCAGAATTTGTAGCCCAATGTCCAAATTGCCAGCAAGTGAAAATCGAACATCAAAAACCAGGAGGATTATTACAGGCAATGGAAATCCCTACTTGAAAATGGGAAGTGATCAATATGGATTTTATTCTGGGATTACCTCGTTCCCGAAGCAAGTATGATTATATATGGGTGATTGTGGATAGATTGACGAAAGCAGCTCATTTTCTTCATGTTAGAACCACATACTCAGCCGAAGATTATGCAAGGTTGTATCTCAAGGAGATTGTGCGACTCCATGGTATTCTGATATCCATTATCACAAATAGAGGAGCGCAATTTACCATTCAGACCTTGGAGGATATGCTAAAAGCATGTGTTCTAGATTTTGGTGGTAGTTGGGATGACCAATTACCCCTAATCGAGTTTGCATACAACAATAGCTACCATTCCAGTATCCAAATGGCTCCGTATGAAGCTCTATATGGAAGGAAGTACAGATCCCTAATTGGATGGTTTGAAATAGGAGAAGTACAGCTAATAGGCCCTGAGTTAATTCAACAAGCAGTAGAAAAAGTCAAGGTGATCCGAGATCGATTATTGACAGCCCAAAGTCGCCAAAAATCTTATGCGGACAACCGCCAGCGAGACTTAGAATTTCAAGTTGATGATGGGTATTCTGAAAGGTGTCACCAATGAAAGGAGTGATGAGATTTGGTAAGATTATCCGCAAGGTAGGTCAAGTAGCTTATGAATTGGACTTGCCTCTAGAACTTGAATTAGTCCATCCAGTTTTCCATGTCTCAATGCTCCGCAAGTGTGTTGGAGATCCTACGAGGATTGTTCCAGTAGATGATGTTCAAGTGACAGAAAAGCTAGTCTATGAAGAAGTGCCTATTGCCATATTAGACAGGCAGGTACGGAGACTTCGAAATAAGGAAGTAGCCTCAGTTAAAGTCTTATGGCGAAATAACAACCGAGAAGAAATGCCTTGGGAAGCAGAAGAGAGTATGAAATCAAAATACCCGCACTTATTTCATCCCCCGGAAGATATCCATGATGAAACATCGAGATTATGAGGTATGTATGTTTTCTTTTTATGCATATGGGTCGTGTGTAGCCAACTTATATTGCTAAGGTGTTGTGGACCTGTGAGGCAATGTTATTATGGTCTGTTGTGACAGGATGGTAGTGTCATATTACAGGGGAAACTCTGGCAAAATTTTCGTAGAATTCCCGGGTGCTTAACATTCGAGGACGAATGTTCTAAAAGGGGGGAAGATGTTATATCCCGCATTTTTGTGCAATCGGATAATTTAAGAAAATCGCGGGAAGACAACAAGCAAGGCCTTATTTTTATTTTGTTTGGCATATGAGTTGTTTATGAAAATTTTGAAGTGGGAATATTAAGAAAGGTCAAGGGTATAAAGGGAAATATTCGCAATATGACTCGTGGAAATATGGAGGAAGACGAAGGGCGAATTTGGAAATTGGAAAAATATTTTTTTCATGAATTGTAGAAAAAAATGTGTGGACTTGAGTTTGGGCCAAGTTGGCAATCCAAATTGGTGTGGGCTTAAGCCCACATCAAAGGTTAATGAATAATTTAAAAGAAGACCAAGTCTTCATAAATTCATATAATTCTCTAGAAGTTTCAAGAAGTGGAAGAACAAGAAAAAGAGAGAGAAAGAAGAAGCTTCAAGGGCCATTTGGACAAGTGCAAAAATCAACAAGAAAAATTGACAAAAATTCCTTCAAAAATCATTTTCTACCAAGTGGAGGGTCCTTAACAAAGTAGAGTTGTTATTGAAGCAAGAAAAACACAAATTCATAAGTTGGAAATTCAAGCAAGTTGGAGAATCAAAGAAGAAGGTAAGGATTCATCCTTTTCTTATATGTTATGGATGTTGTGCATGTTGTAGTGTGTAAAAATGAGTGAAATTCAAGAAGAACAAGAATATAGGTGTGGCCGTGCATGCCTATGTGTGTGTATGAATCATGTTTTAATTATTCTATCTAGTGTTTGGTTGTTATTGTTGTGGATGCTATGTTGATAATGGAAGTTGAATGATTTTGGAGAGGTTGTAGTTGTGTATGCATGATGTTGGCCGTGTAGTTGTGGTGTGGTGTGGAGGAAAATGAGTTAATTTTATTTAGTGTATTGGTTGTTGTTATGTGGATTCTATATTGCTAATAAAAAGCTTAATGATCTTAGAGAAATTATGGAAATTGGAGACTTGTGGTTGAAGTTTATGTAAATTGAATACTATGTTCTTACATGTATGGAAGACAATGATATTAGTATGGTATTGTTGGAACATATATTATAAGGTTGTTATTGTTTTATTGAAGTTGGAAGGCTTTGAAGGAAATTGTATATTGATTGAATTGTTAGAATGTACTTTGGGTTGGTTATCGAAATTGTTAGTATGGTTGTTGGCATTGTTGTTAATAATTTGGCCGGGTTGAATTCCCGAGATTGTTGTTGATTGAAATTGGCCAAGTTGAACTTGGTGGGATGGAGTATTTACAGGGGAAATGCTGCCGGAATTTCGGTAGCGAAGTATTATCTTAAGATTCCAATGCTAAATGCTCTAACCAAAGTTTCGTAAATATGACCAATTTGTAGATTGTGGCGGATTTGCAACTTGAATTTGGAATAGCATAAGGAGCGGAAAAAGGTATGTAAGGCTTCACCCTTCGTTCTATGGCATGTCTTAGACGTAATATGTTGGATATGAACCTCGGGGACAACTCTATTTTCCGGAATCCGCACCTAAAAGTTTCTCCTCTTTCATGCAGTAGAATTGAATTAGAAAGTGTGCGAAACGTTGGAAAAACTTTCCAAACCTCTAGAACTTGCATAAATAGGACCCGACTACCTTGAAACCCTCACAAGTAACGCCATGACATGTAATATATGTAAATTGTGCACGCTACCTCATTCGGCCCGAGGTGGGCCCATTGTTCTCGAATTTTCCTTATTGTTCCGTTTAACTTATTTTGAAGCAGAATTCAAAGGAAACTTTTGACCCTTGTCCCGATTATCAAACGATAAGTACCGTACCATTCTAATGGAAATATGTCTATGATGACCATGATAACGATGATGCTAAGGAAGAGAATACGTCTATGATAAGTATGACAAGAATGATTCCATGACTAAGAGTCTTAGGCTAAGGACCCAATGTGAATACGAAAGTATCAAACTAGTTCTTGATTTTTAATTCTATTCCTTGGTTATGACTCTATCTTCTAAAGATTTCAAAGGCATGATCCCCAAGTCGTAAAGTCTCAAATGTCTATGATAGATAGGTTGACGATATGTTCCTACTATGAATATGACAATGTTAAATTATTTCTTGATATCTCAACTCTATTATGGGTAATGACTACTTTAGAGGTTCCAAGTATATGAAACGATGCCTTATGACCCTATTTTATGTTTTCTCATAATGACACTCTTCATTTATAGTCTCGCCTTATGATACTAGTTCCTTCAAGGTGAGACAAAGCGGTCACGGTTATACCATAATGTAATCGAAGGTCACCGACCTTATGTCACTCTGATGGATACATTGTTTTCTTTGGGCTCTCCTGCATGCTTATATGACATATGTATATGAGATATGAATATGTACATGGGGTGGGGGAAGGGATATATGGGGGATGGGAAGTGATACATGTTTCATTGCCACCTGGTCAGCTGGCGTTATCATCCAGGACGCGGGATGCCCAGACGCGGGATATATGGGCGAGCCGACGAATTTCGGCGCTATGTGGGTGAGCCGACATTGTTCGGTGCTATGATATGACATGATCTGATATGATACGATATGACATGATACGCTATGATATGACAAGATATGATACGATATGACATGATGCGCTATGATATGATATGATATGATAAGACATGGCATGGTATAAGTTCTATTTTCTATGTCTATGAAAAAGAAATGTTCTTTTTAAAGGGCAGGACAAGAATGCATGGTATCCGGCCTGAAAAGGGTATTCCTATGTACAGGTTACTTTCTTGTATCACTATATGTCCTATGATCCCATGATATTGTTAATCATACCTTATGTTTCTGTTTGTATTATCTTCCATGCTTTACATACTCGGTACACTATTCGTACTGACGTCCCTTCTTGTGGACGCTGCGTTCCATGCCGCGCAGGTCAGCAGGTAGACAGACTTGACTCTTAGGAGCTTCATCAGCAGTATTGTAGCAGCGCTCCAGTTGTTCCGGAGCCTCAGTTTCTTGGTACTATTTTGTGTATATATGTTCGGGCACGGTAGTACTCGGCCCTTCCTATGTATATGTGTACTATGTTTAGAGGCTCGTAGACAGACATGTACAGTTAGATGTTTTTTACTTTTGATGGTCCTCGTCGCTGTGTAATGTGCTAGTAAAGTTTGCTAGCCTATGTTTATAATTATGCTACTAATGTTAATGTTAAGCAGGAAAAAAAAAGTACGGTGATGTTCATACGGCCCACTTAGTAATAAGAATACGATACGAGATAAGAGGTGCTCGGTACAAGTATCGGGTACCCGTCACGGCCCCTAGTTGGGTCGTGACTGAAGAATGTTACACCCCAGAAATTTCCCGTTAACGTATAGTGAATAGAATAACGAAGGGCAGGACGTATACGATGTTTTGATAAGTAATAAATAACATTTGATGATTCTAAATGAGATTTCAAAGACATTTGAGGTAGGAGACGAAAGTTGTTAAGGAAAGCAAGGTATATGTTGTGTGTCGTGCAAGATTTACGAGTATCGAATTAATGATGTGTTATATCCCGTATTTTGCACATTCGGATAATTTGAGATAATTGTAACTAGTAAGAGATAAGACAATATTTTGATCCTATTTAATACATAAGTTGTTCATGGAAATATTGATGTGGAAATATTGAGGAAGGCTAAGGGCAAAATTGGAAATTTGGAAAATAGTTTTTCATGAATTACAAAAATTGGTTATGAAATAAAATGGGCTTGAAACAAAAATAAATTGGGTTTGAGAGACATGACCAAGGTGGCTGGCCATGTGGAGTGGGCTTAGGCCCATATGGATTAATTATCCATGTGTATAAGATGACTTAAGAGTCATATATTCATCTTTGACCCTTAGAATAATCAAGAAACTTGGAGAAAAAAAAAAGAAAAAAGACCACCATTCGGCCAAGGCAAGGCAAAACTTGACCCTTTGAAATCTTGATCAAAAAATTATTTCTCCTAGTATTCCTACTAATTTGAAGGTCCTCTTTAACGTGGTATAATTGTTGAAGCAAGAATCCCTCTTATTGTTGCAACTTCACAACCCTAGCTAAGTGAGAAGTTGAAGGAAAAAGGTAAGATTTAATCTTCATCTATATATTATGGATTGTTTTGTAAATTGTGGTATGTGGAAATGAATGAAATTCATGAAAATATGAATTTTGGGTGTAGCCGTGTATATGTATGTGTGTGGCCGTGTGTGTGTAAAAATTAAGGGACCAATTTTGCTTAGTATTTTGGGTTGTTGTTGTTATGGATTGCATGTTGATAATGAAGGTTTAATGATCCTAGTGAAATTGTAATGGTTGGGGACTTGTTTTAGAAATTAATGTGAATTGAATGTAGTCTTCTTGAAAACATGGAAAACAATGTTGTTAGTGTGTGAATTATTGGTGAAGTCCATGAAATTGAAGGAAGAAAATGTGTTGTCATTGCTCTTATTCCATTTGGAAGATTTCGGGTGGCATAGCATATGGGTTGGATTATTATGAATATTATACGGATTTTTTGAAGTGTCCTTGAACATTGTTTAAATGGTTGCGGATTGGTATTTGAATATGTAAAAAATTACGAATTGAACGTAAATGGAAAGTCGTCAAAGTTTGTAGAAAGAAGTTGTTAATGTTAGTATGCTTTTGAACTTATTGTGGATATTGTTGGAATAACTGTTGGTATTGTTGTTGCTAAGTTGGCCGAGTTAAATTCTCGGATTTGTTGTTGTATGTTTGGCCGAGTTGAATTCTCGAGGATGTTGCATTTACAGGGGAAATGCTGCCGAAATTTCTGTAGAATAAATGTTGGTTTAGAATTGGACTCTAATTGTCTATGGCTAATGTTTGGCACATATGAATATTGTTGTAGATCTTGCGAAGCGAAAGACTTAAGTTCGGACTAGCATAGAGAGCGGGCAAGGTATGTAAGGCTTACCCTTTCTTTCTTTTGGCATGATCTGTATGAAATGAGCAAATGACTTATAGGTATGACTTCAAAGAAATTCCTACTCTTAAAGCCACTAGGATGGCAACGTTCTTGATTTCCATAAGTAGGTTCATATGGTTTGATGCGTATTTATGAATTCCGAAGTTCAATTTGATATATTCCCGAGTCTGTCTACGATTCTCACGTTCTTCTGGGTATGAGTATGTTTAATATGTTCGAGCCTACTATATGATTGAACAATGAGATGTGCATAAAGAGTTTGGTTCCAAAAAGAGTTCTGTAAGTTCCAATGAATCTTTGACATGTTCTGATACGTACATATGGTTCCAAAGGATATATTTTATTTGACCCATACGATACCCGAAAGGTACTTGATATGATTGTTGCTTCGGTGTTCCAAAAAGGGCTCCTGAAATGTTCGTAGAACGATCTGTACTTCAAACGATCATAACTTTCTCATACTAACTCGGATTGACCCGAAACTTATTTTTGAGCCTTCAGATGCCGATAAGTATACTTGTCTATTGAGTCTCGATTTACGTGCATATGGTTTCGCACTACTCTGTTCGTGCAAGCCTCAGTATGTCCTTCACTGAGCCCGGGCCAGGATATGTTATCGTGCGTATTCCTATGCATTGTTCACCGAGTCCCTCGTTAGAGGGCCGGGTATGGTATATGTATATGATGATATGATTATGGCACCGAGTCCCATGATGGGCCGGGTACGGTATATGTGCACATGATTTCATTTACCGAGTCCCTTAATGGGCCGGGTACGGTATGATTTCATTTACCGAGCCCCTTGATGGGCCGGGTACGGTATGACTTCATTCACCGAGTCCCTCACTAGAGGGCCGGGTACGGTATGTATATGCATGCATGCTGGTATGAAAGCAGGATGACATGATTCTATCACCGAGTCCCTCAATGGGCCGGGTACGGTATGTATATGATATATGATGTTCGTACGCATGATTTCATTCACCGAGTCCCGTAACGGGCCGGGTACGGCAACTGTATACATTTTTTCACGATGATATAATGACATGATTTCATTCACCGAGTCCCAGGATGGGCCGGGTACGGTATGTGATATGAGAATGTTTGATTCTGTTACGTACTGCACAGGTACAGTGGTTTCTTGATTATGATACTTGACTCCTGGAATCTCTGTTTCAGATATGATCTTTTCAGTTGTATTTCATGCCTTACATATTCAGTACATATTCCATACTGACGCCCCTCTTCTTCGGGGGCTGCGTTTCATGCCCGCAGGTACAGACGTTCGTGTGGGAGACCCGACAGCTTAGGTTATCTGTTCTGCTGCTTTGGAGTGCTCCCTTGTTCTGGAGCCCATATTTTGGTACATGCTCTTCCGTTATGTATATGTATGTGTATATTCAGGGGTACGGCGGGGCCCTGTCCTGTCATATGATTCTGTTGTGTTTGTTAGAGGCCTGTAGACATATATGTGGGTCATGGGTCGTGATTGTTCGTTTATGTCTGTGATTTGCGTCTAAGCTGTCCTATTTGCTATGACAGCCTTAACGGCTGGTATGTATATATGCTTATGTACATGCTTCGAATGATATGTTCCACGACAGCCTTAGCGGTTTCTGTATGATATGTATGTTATACGCGACCGCTTCAGATTAATATCTGTAATAATTAATATATGTTGGATCTGGTAATTTGGTAAGTAGGTGTGTATGGGTGTCCAGCTCGGGCACCAGTCACGGCCCACTGGGTTGGGTCGTGACTAAAGTGGTATCAGAGCGATTTGTCCTTGGAATGTCTACAGGCCGTGTCTAGTAGAGTCTTGTTTATCGGTGTGTTGTGCACCACATATATAAACAGGAAGCTACAGGACATTTAGGATGTTGCCTTTCTTTCGATCTTAGATCGTGCGATAGAGCTGTATTATTAGGATGGATCCTTTCTGACGAAATGTTATGTTTTCAGCGATGCCTCCGAGAAAAGCGACAGCTGCCCAGAAGGGCAAGTCAGCAGCAGTTGGAAAGACTAGTCAGGCTCAGAGAGTTACTCGGGCCCGTATTCAGACTATGCCCGAGATTATGCCCCAGTCAGCGGGCTCTGCTACACTATCATCATCAGAGGAGCCTGGTGCAACAGCCGCTGCCGCTGTGGATCAGAAGGCGGCTCCACCAGTAGCTCTAGAGGCTCCAGCGCCCGAGCCACCAGCTCCTCCGCTAGGAGCAGAGTACAGGGCGATGAGAGATGCTGTACAGTTACGGACGAGGTTAGTAGCAGCGCAGGCTCGCAGTCCTGGGCCAGGGGGTGATTATGTGGATAGACGCGACAACTTAAGAGTTCGCCACTTTTTGACTTATAATCCTCCGGAGTTCTATGGGTCAAAGCCCGAGGAGGATCCCCAGGACTTTATCCGACAGATGCAGCGTACGCTGAGATTAGTCAGAGCTTCTGAGACTGAGTCTGTCGAGCTGGCTTCATATAGACTGCGTGATGTAGCGGTTAATTGGTATGAGTCTTGGGAGCTGTCCAGAGGCGAGGATGCCTCTCCAGCTGTGTGGGACGAGTTTACAGCCGCCTTACTCGGCCATTTTCTGCCTCCCGAAATATTACAATACCCCATGAGGTCGGTTCAACATTCGAGGACGAATGTTTTAAAGGGGGGGAGGATGTCATATCCCGTATTTTGCACATTCGGATAATTTGAGATAATTGTGACTAGTAAGAGATAAGGCAATATTTTGATCCAATTTAATACATAAGTTGTTCATGGAAATATTGATGTGGAAATATTGAGGAAGGCTAAGGGCAAAATTGGAAATTTGGAAAATAGTTTTTCATCAATTACCAAAATTGGTTATGAAATAAAATGGGCTTGAAACAAAAAGAATTTGGGCTTGAGAGACATGGCCAAGGTGGCTGGCCATGTGGAGTGGGCTTAGGCCCATATGGATTAATTATCCATGTGTATAAGATGACTTAAGAGTCATATATTCATCTTTGACCCTTAGAATAATCAAGAAACTTGGAGAAAAAAAAAGAAGAGAGAAAGACCACCATTCGGCCAAGGCAAGGCAAAACTTGACCCTTTGAAATCTTGATCAAAAAATTATTTCTCCTAGTATTCCTACTAATTTGAAGGTCCTCTTTAACGTGGTATAATTGTTGAAGCAAGAATCCCTCTTATTGTTGCAAATTCACAACCCTAGCTAAGTGAGAAGTTGAAGGAAAAAGGTAAGATTTAATCTTCATCTATATATTATGGAGGGTTTTGTATGTTGTGGTATGTGGAAATGAATGAAATTCATGAAAATATGAATGTTGGGTGTAGCCGTGTATATGTATGTGTGTGGTCGTGTGTGTGTAAAAATTAAGGGACCCATTTTGCTTAGTATTTTGTGTTGTTGTTGTTATGGATTCCATGTTGATAATGAAGGTTTAATGATCCTAGTGAAGTTGTTATGGTTGGGGACTTGTTTTAGAAAATAATGTGAATTGAATGTAGTCTTCTTGAAAACATGGAAAACAATGTTGTTAGTGTGTGAATTATTGGTGAAGTCCATGAAATTGAAGGAAGAAAATGTGTTGTCATTGCTCTTATTCCATTTGGAAGATTTCGGGTGGCATAGCATATGGGTTGGATTATTATGAATATTGTACGGATTTTTTGAAGCGTCCTTGAACATTGTTTAAATGGTTGCGGATTGGTATTTGAATATGTAAACAATTACGAATTGAACGTAAATGGAAAGTCATCAAAGTTTGTAGAAAGAAGTTGTGAATGTTAGTATGCTTTTGAACTTATTGTGGATATTGTTGGAATAACTGTTGGTATTGTTGTTGCTAAGTTGGCCGATTTAAATTCTCGGATCTGTTGTTGTATGTTTGGCCGAGTTGAATTCTCGGGGATGCTGCATTTACAGGGGAAATGCTGCCGAAATTTCTGTAGAATAAATGTTGGTTTAGAATTGGACTCTAATTGTCTATGGCTAATGTTTGGCACATATGAATATTGTTGTAGAACTTGGGAAGCGAAAGACTTAAGTTCGGACTAGCATAGAGAGCGAGCAAGGTATGTAAGGCTTACCCTTTCTTTCTTTTGGCATGATCTGTATGAAATGAGCAAATGACTTATAGGTATGACTTCAAAGAAATTCCTACTCTTAAAGCCACTAGGATGGCAACGTTCTTGATTTCCATAAGTAGGTTCATATGGTTTGATGCGTATTTATGAATTCCGAAGTTCACTTTGATATATTCCCGAGTCTGTCTACGATTCTCACGTTCTTCTGGGTATGAGTATGTTTAATATGTTCGAGCCTACTAT
This sequence comes from Lycium barbarum, assembly GCF_019175385.1. Taxonomy (NCBI): domain Eukaryota; kingdom Viridiplantae; phylum Streptophyta; class Magnoliopsida; order Solanales; family Solanaceae; genus Lycium; species Lycium barbarum. The sequence continues at coordinate 43,077,250 of NC_083341.1, read as the reverse complement.
ATGATTGAACAATGAGATGTGCATAAAGAGTTTGGTTCCAAAAAGAGTTCTGTAAGTTCCAATGAATCTTTGACATGTTCTGATACGTACATATGGTTCCAAAGGATATATTTTATATGACCCATACGATACCTGAAAGGTACTTGATATGATTGTTGCTTCGGTGTTCCAAAAAGGGATCCTGAAATGTTCGTAGAACGATCTGTACTTCAAACGATCATAACTTTCTCATACTAACTCGGATTGACCCGAAACTTATTTTTGAGCCTTCAGATGCCGATAAGTATACTTGTCTATTGAGTCTCGATTTACGTGCATATGGTTTCGCACTACTCTGTTCGTGCAAGCCTCAGTATGTCCTTCACTGAGCCCGGGCCAGGATATGTTATCGTGCGTATTCCTCTGCATTGTTCACCGAGTCCCTCGTTAGAGGGCCGGGTATGGTATATGTATATGATGATATGATTATGGCACCGAGTCCCATGATGGGCCGGGTACGGTATATGTGCACATGATTTCATTTACCGAGTCCCTTAATGGGCCGGGTACGGTATGATTTCATTTACCGAGCCCCTTGATGGGCCGGGTACGGTATGACTTCATTCACCGAGTCCTTCACTAGAGGGCCGGGTACGGTATGTATATGTATATGTATATGCATGCATGCTGGTAAGAAAGCAGGATGACATGATGCTATCACCGAGTCCCTCAATGGGCCGGGTACGGTATGTATATGATATATGATGTTCGCACGCATGATTTCATTCACCGAGTCCCGTAACGGGCCGGGTACGGCAACTGTATACATGTTTTCACGATCACATAATGACATGATTTCATTCACCGAGTCCCAGGATGTGCCGGGTACGGTATGTGATATGAGAATGTTTGATTCTGTTACGTACTGCACAGGTACAGTGGTTTCTTGATTATGATACTTGACTCCTGGAATCTCTGTTTCAGTTATGATCTTTGGAGTTGTATTTCATGCCTTACATACTCTGTACATATTCCGTACTGACCCCCCTCTTCTTCGGGGGCTGCGTTTCATGCCCGCAGGTACAGACGTTCGTGTGAGAGACCCGACAGCTTAGGTTATCTGTTCTGCTGCTTTGGAGTGCTCCCTTGTTCTGGAGCCCATATTTTGGTACATGCTCTTCCGTTATGTATATGTATGTGTATATTCAGGGGTACGGCGGGGCCCTATCCCGTCATATGATTCTGTTGTGTTTGTTAGAGGCCTGTAGACATATATGTGGGTCATGGGTCGTGATTGTTCATTTATGTCTGTGATTTGCGTCTAAGCGGTCCTATTTGCCATGACAGCCTTAACGGCTGGTATGTATATATGCTTATGTACGTGCTTCGAATGATATGTTCCACGACAGCCTTAGCGGCTTCTATATGATATGTATGTTATACGCGACCGCTTCAGATTAATATCTGTAATAATTAATATATGTTGGATCTGGATAAGGCGTTGATATGCTAATTTGGTAAGTAGGTGTGTATGGGTGTCCAGCTCGGGCACCAGTCACGGCCCACGGGGTTGGGTCGTGACATGATGGCTTAATGATGTTTTGGAGAAGAGTTATAATGTCCCTTAGATTGTTAACGAGGTGTTAAACAAGTGTCAAGAAGGTTCCATAAGGATTGGAGATCAAACGAATGACGGGGATCATTTCAGAGAAATGGGGTTATACGACTGACTTATACGATTCGTATAACATTATACGGTTCGTATAAGGGTCCCTATAACACCCAGCAAAGATGATGGTTACCTGGTGGTGAACCACAACCACTTATACGGGCCGTGCAATGTTATACGGACCGTATAAGTGTCCCTGGAACTCCCGACGGGCTGAGTTAAGTTCAATTATATAAATGTGATCCCACTTCACTAATTTCATTTCCCATACTTCTTCATCTCTCTCAAGGCTTCTAGAGGGTTCCACACACTTCTTCCATAAGAACACAAGAGAGATTCAAGATCAACTTCATCAAACTAAGAGGGTTAAGTGTAAGAAGCTCACTAGAGTTCATCCAAGACAAGGAATCTAAGTAGAAGTGATGCTAGGGTTTTGGTGCAAGAGGAGTATCTCCGCTCAAGGCTTATTATTACACTATCTAAGGTAAGTTTTATGATCATTCCATGTTGTTTAAAGTAATGAGCGGTTGAAAGACTCGGATTGTAGAAGGATAAAGAAAATGGGTCATGAATGTGAAGATAGTGACATTTTGAGTGGTAGTTTGGAATAAGTCATGAATATTGATATGTTGTGATTATAATTATGTTATAAATGACATTTAGGATATGGGATAAGCATTATATATGAGAAAAACGTAATGGTGTACTATGACCATGATTATGGAGGAATTGAAGTGAAATTGTGAAATGAGGATAACGTAGATGAATGATGATTGTTGCTTATGATATTGTGAATGTCGTTATGGATGTTTTGGAGTTGATATGTAATATGAGGAAAGTTGTATAAACAAAGGAAATGTTGCCCAATTTTCTCTAGCCTTAGTAAGCATGTTCTTATAATCGATTAGCTAATGCTAATACGAACTTTCTTGAAGGTAGAAACGCGAGCATCGAAGGAGAACGATCAAACAATAGAATAGCTAAACGAAAGACGTATGTGAGGCTAATACTTTCCTTCTATGGCATGACTCCTATGGCATGAATCCTCTTATTTTCCCATGATCTTCCTAAATAAAGGAAACTATGAGTCCATGACTGTAATGAGCTATATATGTATAAGATAATGAAAAGAAATACGATGCGAGCATGATAATGATGATGATGAGTTTAAGTACAAAGAATCTTAAAGTGAGGTACGATGTCCATGAGGTTAATGCTCCTAAGTATGGTTCCATTGATGCTTTTCCTTGTGTGCACTCAACTTAAAATGTTAGTCCCTTCAAGGTGAGATATGACGATTATGATCACTCCATAATGTAATCGGGGGTTCACTACCTTATGTCACCCCGACACAGCCATAGTTGCCTTTAAGTTCTAATGTATGTTTGATGATAAATGTATAATGACGCTAAGATTATGATATGCCTATGCAATGTATGGAAATGTTAATTTTACGATGGGTATACGATGATACAATTCCACCGTGCCTAAATGGCCAGATATGTCACAGCAAAGGCGGGCTGCTTGTGATTCCACCATGCCCAAATGGCCGGACATGTCACCGCTAAGGCGGCCTGCTTATGATTCCACCGCGCCTAGAAGGCCGAACATGATCACCACTAGTGGGCGGCGTATGATGTTTACCCGGACGTGGGTTAACGATGATGATATATATATATATATATATATATATATATATATATATATATGATATGATGATACATGTACTACAAATATATATGATATATGTATGAAATGCACCCACTCTTAAAAGTTAAGCAGGTTATATCTTCATCTTATGTCTTATGATTTCTCTGTTATGTTCATTTCATTCATGCCTTACATACTCAGTACAATGTTCGTACTGACGTCCGTTTTCTTTGGACGTTGTGTTCATGCCCACAGGTAGGCAGGGAGGTGATCCAGACTCGTAGGAGCTACTAGCAGACATTGAGAGCAACCCATTATTCCGGAGGTGCCATTGATTTATCCTTTCGTGTATATATATATGTTTTGGGCATGACGGGGTCCTGTCCCATCCATATGTCTAGTACTCCAGTAGAGGCTCGTAGATACGTATGTGTCACGACTCGGCTAGGGGGCCGCGACGAGCACCCGGTGCTACCCCACCCGAGCACCCCCTTATCGCACATAACATAACATCTAGGTGAACCATAAGTCAATTCGTGCTTTTCTTCTCGCTAATCATATTGATCCCATTAGACGACCATCATCATTGAACATATCATAGGCATCTGTGCCACATCATAAGTACAAGGCCGACGTGGCTAACAAAAGATATACAAAACATGGGCCGACATGGCCGAACATCTCTACCCACATACACATGACTACGAGCCTCTAAGAGTATGACATATCGTATGAGCGGGACAGGACCCCGCTATGCCTATAATTATATACACAAAAGAATAAGTACCCAAAAGCTACAGCTCCGAAAGAAATGGAGCTCTGCTATGCAATCTCTGAATAAGCAGCTATGGATCAAGTCTGTCTCCCTGTGCACCTGCGGGCATGACGCAGCGTCCACAAACAAAAGGACGTCAGTATGAAGAATGTACTGAGTATGTAAAGCATGATCAACATCAATATAGAAGCATAATAGATATCATATGAAATAGCATAGGAGGGGAGACAGTAATATCATCATCATCATCATGTCGCTTACTTGCATACATCGTCGTTCGTATCCCATAATAATAGCCATACCACTTTGTGTTCATATTCATATACATGCCCTTACTAAGTCTTATCACACTCATATTCATATTATATACATGGTCATATCATATACATAGTATTTACATAGCATACCCAACCTCGTAGGATCGGGCTCTGATACAAAACATGATCCCATTAGACGACCATAATCATTGGATGATCCTTGATGATTCCCTTATCCTTGATTCACTTGTCTTAATGTTATTGATGGCTTATAATCCTTGAAAACTCATATAATAAATGTAGAGAGAAGTTTTAGAGAGAAGTGGTGTAATGTTGTAATGAAATAAGACAAGTCTTGATCCTCATATTTAATGACTTGTGAAATCTGTGCTGGGTGAATAGTGGTCGTCCATGGAGGTTTACGGACCGTATTCCACTATACGGCTCGTCCTCCATGGGCGTATTTAGCCATTTCCAGAACCAGAAGCTGGGTTGCCTTCATGGTGGTTTACGACCATGGTTTACGGGCCGTAAAATCACTTTACGGTCCGTCCACCAACTCGTATTTAACCATTTCCTCGGCTGGCAGAAAGTCGAAGCCTTGCATGGTAGTTTACGACTGCCAGTTTACGGACCGTATTGCACTTTACGGTCCGTATTTTGCGATATACGACCACTGGGCAGTTGCAATTCTGCAACTTCCCATATTTCTTAGACTTCTCATTTTTAATCACCCCCGTCCATGCACATGCATTGCTCACCTTGTATCTCATCTTAACTTAGCCAACTTCTTCGTCTCACATCGCATACCTTTGAAATCTCGCCTAAGGTTATCAACGTCGTTTCTTGCTCATAGACATCATGCACTCATACTCATCACTAGTTTATCCACTTGCGTACCAACGGAAAATTTTCCGAGGTGTAACATTCTACCCCCCTTAGGAACATTCATCCTCGAATGTTAAAGGCTTGGGGAATTCTATAAAAATTTCGTCAGAGTTTCCTCTGTAATGTGGCACTACCACCCTGTCACAACAACCCACAATAACAATGCCTCACAGGGAAATAATACAACAGCACTAGAAATTTTGCCACACACGACTTGAATGTATAAAAGGAAAACATGCATACCTTATGATTTTGACGTCTCATCTTGGACTTCTTCCAAGGGCTGAAATAAATGTGGGTATTTGGATCGCATATTCTCTTTTGCCTCCCATGTCATTTCCTCTCGATTGTTATTTCTCCACAGAACTTTAATTGAGGCCACTTCTTTGTTTCTAAGCCTCCGTACTTGCCTATCTAATATGGCAATGGGTATTTCATCATAAGTTAGCTTTTCTGTCACCTGAATATCATTTACTGGGACGATCCTCGTAGGATCTCCAACACACTTCCGAAGCATAAAGACATGAAATACTGGATGGACTGACTCTAAATCTGGAGGTAGATCTAGCTCATAGGCCACTTTGCCTATTTTGCGCACAATCTCATAGGGTCCGATATACCGGGGACTGAGCTTCCCCTTTTTACCAAATCTCATAACGCCTTTCATTGGTGAAACTTTCTGTTATATCCCATATTTTCATACATTGGGACGTTTTAAACTAAACGCGACAAGTTAAAGACAAGACTATTTTAAGATACGAAGTAGAGACTTTAACTTCCGGTTTCGTTTTCAAGTCACAAGTTACCTACAAATTTCGTTTGGTATAGAAGCATTAATGGATAATTGGGATTAAATTAACCATGATTAGATTATTAAGTGGGATTGGAAAACTAAATCAGTCCATTAAAAATAGCCATAGTTGGTCGTGCAGTTTAGTGGGATGGTCAAAGATAATTGACCCAAAATTTAAGTGGGACACATGTCCAAATTTTGTAAGGCATATATATAACACAAATGCTGATTCACTATCAACTAACTAGCTCATTTCAACATTACAAAGTGTAGAAAATATAGTGATAGAGAGAGAGGCTCTCGGCTACAAGCTGGCCGAGAACACCCTCCTCCAAATTGCTCCAAAAAAATCAGTTTCTTAGGCAATTTAACTCCCCTAAAGGTGTATTAACGTGTAGCATTCATTGGAATAGCAAGAACAAGTGTTAAAATTCAAGAAGTGAAAGTGAAGGGCTAGCTGATTGAAGTGTTTAGTTACAAGGTAAGAATGATCATTTTTCTTGTGTTGTATGATGATTTGAATGTATAATTCGTGCATGTTGTTGTTGTTTTGTTGTTGTGGTTGAAGTTGAGGTGAGCCGTGAGCTTGGGTGAAGCCATGTTGGTCTCATTTTGCATGTATTGTTGATGGGTTGAAAGTGTGTCAACACATGTAAATGAACAAAGATTGTAGAAGTATGTTTATGATATGGCATGTTGGTATTGGACTGTTTCTGTTGAAGTTGAAGTGGGCCGTGTGTTGTAGACTTAAATGGAATCATGCTTAATCTTCTTGTACATGTATTGGGAATGAATTGAATGTGTTGTAGTGTGGATAAATGGATGAAAATCATGAAGTTGTTGTAGTTGTGTTGAAGCCGTGTAGAGGGCTGTTTTAGAGGAATTTATGGACTGTTTTGTGACATGTTTTGATTGCTATTGTTATGAACGTATAGTGAAAGTGAAGTTTAATGATTCAAGTTGAAATTGAAATGGTTTGTGGGCTGTTGTAAGAATAAATATCATGCTAAAACAGTTCCAATAATCGTATAAGTAATGTTGTAAACGTGTTGTTGTCGTTGTAGTTGAAGTTGGAAAATTGCGAAGCGAAAATGGTAATGTTGGGTGTGCTGTTTGGCCGTGGATAAGGGCCTGTTTTAAATGATGTACGGACTCTCCAAAGTTCCCTTAAGTCATGTTTAAACAAGTTCGGATGGATACATGAAAGAATGACTAACAATATTAGCTTGTAGTACTAGTTGGTTTGAATGCGAACGAAACGTCGTCTAAATGTTGGAAAGGGATTGTTAACGTTAAAATACATATTGAATTCCCTCGTAGATCAATTGTAGCTCTTGATATCTTGATATAGGATAAGTACTATTGGGCAGCAAGTACAAGTTATAATACGACTAAACGTTAAAGGTATGTAAAGCCTATTCCTTCTTTCTTTTGGCATGTCCTAGACGTAAGTAAGAAATGATATGAACCTTGGGGTATATTCTACTCTCTAGTTCCAAGCATGACCTATGATTCTATTCATTCCGTAATGTTATGGTCACGAGCCTACTATATGATTGACTAATGAATGATGTATAGAAGTTCCTACTCTTAAATAATTGCATAATTAGAGGCATACTTGACTATGAAAAGTTACACCATGTCAAATTGATACATGTACATGAAATCTGAAACGTTCCTTGCTATAACTTGTAATGAGATTTAAAAAGAACTGAATATGATTATTATCCTGACACTTTAGAGCTGGTTAGTTACTTATCTATTGAGTCTCAAAAGATGATTTACATGTATGTGGTTGCTTATTATTCTGCTCGTGCTTACCGCTATATCCTTCACTGAGTCCCGGGCCAGGACACGTTTTCGTGCGCATATTTACTATATTACTCACCGAGCCCCTCACTAGAGGGCCGGGACACGTTATATATATATATGATGATATGATGATATGATGATGATATGATGATATGATGACATGATGATATGGATCTGTGGACACATGTGTGGGTCTGTATATAGTTGATGTTGCGTTGTATGAATACAACTTATGTTTGGGGCGTAACCATTCGTAATGGCAGCCCTGTCGGCTTGCATATATATATATATGTTTGGGATGTTGTGTGTAGTGGCAGCCTTGTCGGCTTGCGTAGATATATATATATATGTTGTTGTGAAAATCGTAACTCCTCAGGAGACAGGTGCCTACGACATACAAAATTGTGACAGCTTTAAAATAACGTCCTGCCTTTTTATACAAATAAGTTCATAATATGCTGGTTATAAAAGATTATAGCTAACAGGGGATATGAGTGTCCAACTCGGGCACTAGTCACGACCTACGGGGTTGGGTCGTGACACTTTCAAGAATACCCAATCCTTAACTTGGAACTCTAAGTCCCTTCGACGATTATCCGCATAGGACTTCTGGCGACTTTGAGCCGCTAACAGCCGATCTTGTATAAGTTTGACTTTCTTTATTGCTTGCTGGACCAAGTCTGGCCCTATCAACTTAGCTTCTCCGGTTTCAAACCACCCAATTGGGGATCTACACTTTCGCCCATATAGAGCCTCATACGGCGCCATTTGGATGCTAGAATGATAACTGTTATTGTAAGAAAACTCAATGAGTGGCAAATGGTCATCCCAATTTCCTCCAAAATCTATCATACATGCCCGTAACATATCTTCAAGAGTCTGAATAGTACGTTCAGCTTGTCCATCGGTCTGTGGGTGAAATGCCATGCTTAGGCGCACTTGGGTCCCTAAACCTTCTTGGAAAGACCCCCAAAACTTGGCTATAAACTGAGTTCCTCTATCGAAAATAATAGATACCGGAACGCCATGGAGTCTCACTATCTCTTTAAGATAAAGGTTGGCATAATCTTCTGCCATATAGGTCGTTCTGACCGGTATGAAATGCGCTGACTTTGTGAGTCTATCCACGATCACCCATATAGAATCGTATTTACGTCGAGAACGGGGTAACCCTGTAATGAAATCCATATTAATCACTTCCCACTTCCAAGTTGGAATTTCTATAGCTTGCAATAAGCCACCCGGCTTTTGGTGTTCTATCTTCACTTGTTGGCAATTAGGACACTGAGCTACGAATTCCGCTACGTCTTTCTTCATCCCATTCCACCAATATATAGTCTTAAGATCATGATACATTTTCGTCGCTCCGGGGTGAACGGAGTAACGGGAACAATGAGCTTCTCTCAAAATCTGATGGCGTAGACCTGCCACATCGGGAACACATAACCTGCCTCGACATCGGAGAACTCCGTCTTCCGAAATGACAAATGATGACTCCTCCTTCTGAGGGAGTGTATCTCTGTACTGCATTACCATGGGATCCTCATATTGTCGCTCTTTTACTTCCGCTAGTAACGATAAAACTGCTGAATTCTGAATAGTAGCTCCGCTGCTACTTGAGTCCACCACTCGGACTCCTAGGCTAGCTAACTGCTGAAGATCACGTGCCATCTCTTTCTTTTCTGGTCGTACATCACTTAGACTTCCCATCAACCTACGGCTAAGAGCATCAGCCACAACATTTGCCTTTCCGGGGTGGTACAGGATTTCAACATCATAGTCTTTTAGCAACTCTAGCCATCGTCGTTGCCGTAAATTCAACTCTTTCTGCTTGAAGATGTACTGGAGACTGTTATGATCTGTATAAATATCCACGTGGATACCATATAAGTAATGTCTCCATATCTTTAAAGCATGGACCACCGCGGCCAATTCTAAGTCATGGGTAGGATAATTCTGCTCATGTTTCTGTAACTGTCTAGAAGCATATGCAATCACCATACCATTTTGCATCAATACATAGCCTAGCCCGACGCCTGAAGCATCACAATAAATAACATATCCTTCCAATCCCTCTGGAAGTGTCAAGACTGGGGCTGAAGTCAGTCGGTCTTTCAACTCTTGGAAACTATGCTCGCAAGCATCTGTCCATTGAAACTTAGCTGACTTCTGAGTCAACTTGGTGAGCGGTGCAGAAATAGAAGAGAAACCCTTAACAAATCTTCTGTAATAACCGGCTAAGCCCAAAAAGCAACGAACCTCCGTAGGGGTCGTGGGCCTTGGCCAAGTCTTCACTGCCTCAATATTTTGGCTATCCACTCGAATACCGTCAGCTGCAACAATGTGGCCCAGAAATGCCACTGCGTTCAACCAAAACTCGCACTTGGAAAACTTCGCGAATAACTCTCGGGTTCGAAGAACTCCAAGGACAATACGCAAGTGATCCGCATGTTCTGCCTCGGATCTAGAATACACTAGGATATCATCGATGAATACAATCACGAATAGATCCAGAAAAGGACTGAATACATTGTTCATTAAGTCCATAAACACTGCCGGTGCATTAGTTAGCCCAAACGACATTACTCGGAACTCGAAATGGCCATATCTTGTTCTGAAAGCTGTCTTAGGGATATCTTTCTCCCTAACTCTTACTTGGTGATACCCGGACCTCAAATCAATCTTTGAAAACCATTTGGCACCTTGCAATTGATCAAATAAATCATCAATCCTCTAGAGGGGATACTTGTTCTTAATTGTCACTTTATTCAATTGCCGATAATCAATGCACATTCTCAAGGAGCCATCCTTCTTCCAGACGAACAATACGGGTGCTCCCCACGGGGATGAACTAGGCCTAATGAAGCATTTTTCGAGCAAGTCTTTTAATTGCTCCTTCAACTCTTTCAACTCTGCGGGTGCCATCCTATAGGGAGGAATAGATATGGGATTAGTGTCTGGCAACACCTCAATCGCAAAATTGATCTCTCACTCGGGAGGAAGGCCTGGAAGCTCTTTCGGGAACACATCCGGAAATTCGTTCACTACCGGAACTGACTGAAGCGTCAACGACTCAGCTTCTACATCTTGAACTCGTACTAGGTGACAAATGCACCCTTTCGTGATCATCTTCCTTGCCTTTAGATAGGAAATAAACCTACCTTTTGGTGACACCGTATTTCCTTTCCATTCTAAGACTGGTTCTCCTGGAAACTGGAAACGAACCATCTTCATTCGGCAATCAACATTTGCATAACAAGAAGCCAACCAATCCATGCCCATAATGACATCAAAATCTACCATCTTTAGTTCATGCAAGTCAGCTATAGTACGGTGGTCACATATCACGACTACACAATCTCTATACACTCGGCTAGCTATCACCGATTCGCCAACGGGCGTAGACACCTCAAAAGGTTTGATCGACTCCGGCTCGACTATAAACCGACCCGCAATATATGGAGTATCATAAGACAATGTGGAGACCGGGTCAATCAAAGCATATACATCATGAGAGAATACCGATAATATACTTGTGACTATGTCAGGAGAAGACTCAAGATCTTGGCGTCCAGCCAAAGCATAAATACGGTGCTGAGGACTGCTAGTACTGGGAGCTCTCCCTCTACCTCTACCATGGCCAGCTGGTGCATGTGAACCTGGCCCCGTAGGGCGTACAGATGCCGAAGATCCAGCTACCGACGCTGATGGCTGGGTCCTACCTCTACCATGTACTGAGGGCAATCGCGCATAATATGGCCTGGCCGACCACATGAATAGCAATCATCTGAACCAAATCGGCATCGACCCCAATGCATCTTCTCACACTGGGAACACGGTGGTACGGGTGGCCTTGACTAGCCCAAATCACCTCTGAACTGAGGTCCTGTATAACTCGGACTCGGCCCTGAACGAGCAGATCTATCAAGGCCCTGGCCTGAAAACCATGGAGGTGGACTGGTCATAGAATAGCCTGAATGGCTGGGAAGCTGCTGTCTGTGTCCACCCCTGGACTCGCTCCTCGAACCTGAAGGTCTAGCTCTCTTGCTATGTCCCCTATCTTGCTCACGTTCATTTCTCCGCTGCTGTAGGTGTTCCTCTAATTCCTGAGTATGTGCCTGAATGCGTGCAATATCCATGCCATCCTAAAGGGACGCAGTTAAGCATTTATCCATCAAGTGTGGCCCTAGGCCTTTCACAAACCGGTGCACCCGATCGCCCATATCTGCTACCATGGCCGAAGCATACCTGGACAAGGAGTTAAAGCGGAGACTATACTCTGTAGCACTCATGTTACCTAGCCTCAAATTCAAGAATTTATCGGCCCTAGCTCGCCGAACTTCTGGAGGCATGCAGTGACGGAGAAAAGCATCGACAAACTCTTGCCATACCGGCGGAGGTGCATTGGCTCCTCGCGAATCCATCCATACTGTATACCACTGGATCGAGATATCTCTCAATCTATAGGATGCTAGCTCTACCGACTCAGTGTCTGAAGCATGTATCAACCGGAGCGTCCTTAGCATACCATCAATAAAGTCCTTGGGATCCTTCTCCGGTTTCGACCCAAAGAATTCCGGGGGTTTCAAAGCAATGAAGTCACGGGCCCTTGCACTAACAGCCCTGTCACCTTGCCCTGCGCTTGGCCTCTGAGTCGGGGCCGCAACCAACTGAGTCAACAAATTAATGGCCTCTCTCACGTCTTGGCCCGAAGCATTCGGTGGAGGAGCTGGAGCTGGGGCTGAGGCTCCCACGTGCTCCTCGGTAATAGGCACTGTCTGAGAGGACTGAGAGTGAGCCGCACTCTGGGACTCATCTTCCTCTACTACCGGTGGCGGTGCTCTTTCAGCCCGCTTTTCTGCCACCGTCTTGCCCTTTTGGGCTGCTGTAGCCTTTTTCTTTTTAGGCGTCTCTGAAATACACAACACACGATTTAGGAACAAGGATTTCTTACATCATAGCTCTATTGCATGATTCTTATGAAGAAAGAAGGTCATATATTCCTAAAATGTCCGCAGCTTCTCGTTTATAAGTGTGGCGCGCAACACACCTATAACCAAGACTCTACTAGACATGGCTCGTAGACACATCCTAGGACTGAACTGCTCTGATACCACTTTTGTCACGACCCGGCTAGGGGAACGCGACGAGCACCCGGTGCTACCCCACCCGAGCACCCCCTTATCGCACATAACATAACATCTAGGTGAACCATAAGTCAATTCGTGCTTTTCTTATCGCTAATCATGTTGATCCCATTAGACAACCATAATCATTTAACATATCATAGGCATCTGTGCCACATCATAAGTACAAGGCCGACGTGGCTAACAAAATATATACAAAACATGGGCCGACATGGCCGAACATCTCTACCCACATACACATGACTACGAGCCTCTAAGAGTATGACATATCGTATGAGCGGGACAGGACCCCGCTATGCCCATAATTATATACACAAAAGAATAAGTACCCAAAAGCTACGGCTCCGAAAGAAATAGAGCTCTGCTATGCAATCTCTGAATAAGCAGCTATGGATCAAGTCTGTCTCCCTGTGCACCTGCGGGCATGACGCAGCGTCCACAAACAAAAGGACGTCAGTATGAAGAATGTACTGAGTATGTAAAGCATGATCAACATCAATATAGAAGCATAATAGATATCATATGAAATAGCATAGGAGGGGAGACAGTAATATCATCATCATCATGTCGCTTACTTGCATACATCATCGTTCGTATCCCATAATAATAGCCATACCACTTTGTGTTCATAATCGTATACATGCCCTTACTAAGTCTTATCACACTCATATTCATATTATATACATGGTCATATCATATACATAGTATTTACATAGCATACCCAACCTCGTAGGATCGGTGTGTCATACATACTTGGCCAACCAAGGCTCAAGATCATACATACCTGGCCCTACCAAGGCGTCAGGGTTATCCGTACCATCTGCAGAAGTGTGCGCGCGCTTCGTACTGATATACATACTTTATACATAGTCATATACATATAGTCTTACCCGGCATCATAAGCTCGGGGTCTTATTATAGCCCTTCATAGGCATACATATACATATATCATAGCTCGTAAGCATCTCTAATCTAATTTTACTCTCATCATCATTACTATCCTCATCATTATCGTTACATCTACATTATGGACTTACTCGTCATACGAGGAACATAGTATAATCATAGTACATATCAAGGGTCGTGAGCTTATGAGCTCGGAATGTCAACCATGTGAAGACAACATACTCATATAGAGGAATTAGGAATTTGGCCGAGAACCATGCATTATGAAAGAAGGGTTAGCCTTACATACCTTTCCGTCGAACTATTCTACACTTGCACGTTCCCTTCCAATGCTAGCGTTTATACCTTCATTAATATCATAACAATGGCCATTAGTCATTCACATTATCCACATTATCTAGATTTCTCAATTTGCCTCTAATTCACCCACATTCATGGTCATAACACCCATCTTCGTCCATTCGTCTAACGTGTTTAGTTCATGATCTTAATACCATTTATAACACATTCATATCACAACACAACAACATTCATAACTCAATTCAAACTATTTCTCAAAATGTCACTATTCATCATTCATGACCTAGTTGACCACATTTTCTACAATCCATGTATTTTAATTCTCCAATACCTTAAACATCTTGTAAAAATCATGAATCTTACCTTAGAAGTTGTAGGAACAAGCTTTGGTTGATAATACTCCTCTTTGAGCAAAACCCTAGTTTTTCTCCATTTGGATTTTTTTGACTTGGATGATCCTTGATGATTCCCTTATCCTTGAGTCACTTGTATTAATGTTATTGATGGCTTATAATCCTTGAAAACTCATATAATAAATGTAGAGAGAAGTTTTAGAGACAAGTGGTGTAATGTTGTAATGAAATAAGACAAGTCTTGATCCTCATATTTAATGACTTGTGAAATCTGTGCTGGGTGAACAGTGTTCGTCCGTGGAGGTTTACGGACCGTATTCCACTATACGGCTCGTCCTCCATGGGCGTATTTAGCCATTTCCAGAACCAGAAGCTGGGCTGCCTTCATGGTGGTTTACGACCATGGTTTACGGGCCGTAAATCACTTTACGGTCCGTCCACCAGGTCGTATTTAACCATTTCCTCGACTGGCAGAAAGTCGAAGCCTTGCATGGCAGTTTACGACTGCCAGTTTACGGACCGTATTGCACTTTACGGTCCGTATTTTGCGATAAACGACCACTGGGCAGTTGCAATTCTGCAACTTCCCATATTTCTTAGACTTCTCATTTTTAATCACCCCCGTCCATGCACATGCATTGCTCACCTTGTATCTCATTTTAACTTAGCCAACTTCTTCGTCTCACATCGGATACCTTCGAAATCTCTCCTAAGGTTATCAACGTCGTTTCTTGCTCATAGACATCATGCACTCATATTCATCACTAGTTTATCCACTTGTGTACCAACGGAAAATTTTCCGAGGTGTAACAGTATGTGTGGGTAGCATGGTCTCATGATGTCCTTATAGTATGTACATTATTTTGATAGCTGAAGGGCTTATGTATATAAAGGTAATTATGTTTCCAAGTGAAAAATGGTTTTCCTATGATTTGTGTATAAGATTAATGAATGAACGCTTGATGAGTACGATGGGTAATGGTATGAGCAGTGCTCGGTGGTTAGCCCCGGGTACTCGTCATGGCCCCTAGTCGGGTCGTGACACTTATGTACATATATGTATTGCCTTGGAGATTTTGTTTGTACAGGTTGGGTGATGGTTAGCATGATGAGTGGTGCTCGGTAGTCAGCTCCGGGTACCCGTCACGGCCCACCAGTCGGGTCGTGACATTGAATGAGACAGAACTTCAGTTGTTATCGAAGTATTGGGTTAATGCCATCACAAGTCACCTCAAAGCTCTCACCAGGTGGTATGGAATCGAGAAATCATTAGAATAATCCTTCTAACTAACATATGCTGCAACAATCCTCTTTCAGCTTAATTAGCAGTTTCCGTACTCCATGTAATGTTAAAAGTGGAAATGATGTATCAAGTTATCAATCAATAATCTAAACTGCTAAAGAGATTCTTCTAATTGATTGAGCTAAAGGTTAATACTATACATTGGATAAAATTTCCTTACCATCTATTTTATTGATTTTGATAACTTGTTAGAAAACTTAGCCTTCCCCGACTAAAACAGTTTTACTTCCTGATTTTCTGCAATAAAATAGACTAAATCTTAAACAGTAGGTTGAAAAATTCCTACTATTAATCGCATTTCAATGCACCCTTTAGTCTGGATCTTTGGCCTTAAGTTTTTTTAATCTCAGACTTGGCATCTGCATCTTGTCTGCATTAATAAGTATCTTTGTTGTTGCTGGAATCTCCTAAAAAGAATTAAACTGGATTGTACCTAGAAAATCAGAAACCAGGTTAGTGAAACAATTAGCCAGCTGGTTTCCTTCTCTGTACACATGAACAAACTGTATGAGTCCCTTTTTCTCCCACTCCTTAACCATGTTAACCTCCATACATATTGTTCATGGTACCTCCCATTCTTCATCCACCACCTTCTTCATCATAAGTGAATTATTTTCTAATATTAGTGGTAAAAGTTGATTTCTCACGAGCTTTGATGCTCCCTCCAATAGCTTTGGCTTCAGCACATATACATGAGGTTTATGGTATAGTGTTTTCCCATGCAAATATAAGATCACCTCCATTGTTCCTTAGACATAAGGCTGATGAACTTTGCCCAGAGTTTTCCTTGGAAACTCAATCAGTATTAAATGTGTACCATCCTGATGGTGGACACATCCATTGCACCAATTTTCATTCAACTTATGGCTTATATCCTTTCAGAAATTATACTAGTTATGGCCAAGTGTTTGGAATTTTCAACGAAGGATACCTGATCTTAGCAAGTTGAGTCAGATTCAAGATATATCACTTTACTCCTTAACATATTCCTTCCATGCACTATGGTGTTTGATAGCTTTGCACCACCTGAGTTGTTATATCCCGCAATTTTGCACATTCGGAAAAAAAAAATTGAAAGAATTGTGACAAGTTAAAGACAAGGCCATATTTTGATCTTATTCAATACATAAGTTGTTCATGGAAAAATGTTGATGTGGAAACATGGAAGAAGGCCAAGGGAAAAATTGGGAATTTCGGAAATTAGTTTCGGGGATTACAAATTAGGGCCCATAATTAATTGGGCTAGAAGAGAAAAAAAAAAGAGAACAAAGGCCCAAAATGTAAGGGGGCCGGCCATTTAATGGCCCAAACCCATGGGATTCATTAACCCATGTGTTAAAATAAAAGGGATCATATTTTATCTTGAAACATATAGAACATTCAAGAAAAAGCAAAGAGGAGAGGAAAAAGAAGGAGAAATTCGGCCAACAAGCAAGAGAGAAAGAAAAATTTTGTGCCATCAATCTTGAGTCCAAAAATTGTAATTTTCTTGTATTCCTACTAAGCTCAAGACGCTCTCCAACGTGGTATAATTAGTTAGGCGAGAAAACTCCGTTTGCGTAAAGTGGAAGTTTGAAGAAAAAGGTAAGAATTTTGTCTTGCTCCTATGATGAAAGACATGTATATATGTTGTAGTGTGTGGAAATAAATGAAAAGTATGAAAATTTTGTGTGTTGTGGATGTGTGTGTGTGGCCGTATATTGTATGGAAGGAGGAGGAATATGAATTGAATTATTTAGTATGTTAATTGTGTTGTTGTAGTCTTGTGATGAAAATGGAGGGGTAATGGTTCTAGTTGGCATGACAAAATTGTTGTTAAGTGGTTGTCGGAAAGTATGCAAATTTGTTATAGTTTATGTAATTATGAGAATGAAGTTATAAGATGCAAATTGTTGTTGTTGTAGATGAAATCGGAAGATAGAAATGTGTTGTGAATGATTATGTTGAAGATTGGAAGTTTTAGGTGAATTATGGTTTTGGTGGAAAATTTGTATATTTTGTATATTTTGTGAATATTTTGTAAAACGATAGGAGATGCTTCCGAATTGTATTGGAGCGATCTTGATGAGTAAATGAATATGGAAATGTTGATATTAGTTTGAAATTGTGAAGTTGGAATGGAAGTTGTTGAACTATGTAGAAAAGAAGACTATGTATGTCATAATGTGTTTTGTGATGATTGTTGATATTGTTGGTGTTGTTGGGTTGTTATTATTGATTTATTGAGCCGAGTTGTATTCTCGGGGCGGCTAAATTACAGGGGAAATGCTGCCCAAATTTTTGTAGACAAGTAATGAATTAAAGACTTAAATGCTAAAAGTCGTACTATTGACAATTGGTAAGTATGACCATTTGTAGATTTTGGGTGAAACGGGAATCGAATTTGAACGAGCGTAAGGCGCAGCTAAGGTATGTAAAGCTCACCCTTTCCTTCTTTTGGCATGTCCTAGGTGTACTAGGTCAAGACTTGAGCCTCGGGAACAATTCTGTTCAACGAAACCCGAGTTCGATTTTGATTACTATTCGTTCAAAGTAATTGAACTATAATTCTTATGTTTTGTTGGAAAAGTGTTTAAACATCCATAACTTCCACAAGCGTATTCGGATTGCTTTGAAACTTTCTTGGATGACTCCATAGAGTCTAATGTTCACAATTTACGTCCGCCGCCTCGACTTGACCCGAGGTGGGCCCACAATCCCCGAGACCTACTTGTATTGCTCTAATTGGTTCATTCCGTATAATAATTAAGGAAAAACTTTTGACTATTGTTCCGAGTTCGTTGTGATTATGTATTTATCTGTTGAGTCTGAAACGGCGATTCGTATACTTATGATTTTTTTGAAGTTTGGTTTAATATGTTCCCGAGTGGTACTTGGAAGAAAGTCTGAGTTGACTGTTGTTCCGGTTTTGAACTAACAGTTCGTTCGATTATCCTAATGGGTTGTGGTAAGAGATTTGTATGCATATGGTTATTTACGATTTCGCCGTGCATTTTGTTATTACCTCTTTTACCAAGTCCCGGGCCGGTTGTATTATTGTGCGCACCATGTGATATTGACCGCTGGACCCCTGACCGCGGTATGTGCGATATTGGCCCCTGGACCCCTGACCGCGGTATGCCGGACTGGTGACACTGACCGTTGGACTCCTGACCGCGGTATCTGCGACATTGACCGCTGGACTCCTGACCGCGGTATGTCGGGTTTGGGATGTTAACCGCGGGGTACGTGGCCGCGGTATGTGTGATAGTGACCGCTGGACTTTTGGCCGCGACAATTGTGTGTTTGGTTTTCTGTGTGTGTGAAACGGGAATGTTTTTTTTTTTCAAAATAAAGCAAAGCATTTTAGCGTTTTGATTGTCGTATTTGTCTTCCGGAACCTTTTATATATGATTTGTACGTCAGATGCAACACTTTGGTGTTCTGGCTATTGTGCTCACCTTCTGTACATTTTATTCGGTTATGTCTTTGTTTTCTGTGCTCCATGCTTTGCATACTCAGTACATCTTTCGTACTGACCCCCTTTCTTCGAGGGGGCTGCGTTTCATGCCCGCAGGTACTGATTCACGTTTTGGCGACCCACTGGCGTAGGAGTTCCCTTTTGCAGTTCGGAGTGCTCCCTTTGTTCCGGAGCCGACGTTTTGGGTACATACTCTTCCGATGTATATGTTTATGTTTACTCAGCGTACGGCGGGGCCCTGTCCTGCCATTTGATTCTGTTGTTCCGTGTTAGAGGTCTGTAGACATAGACGTGGGTTGTGTACAGTTTTGTTTGGACGCATTGTGTAAATTGTGTTTGGGCGGCCCATCCGCCGTGGCAGTCCTATCGGCCGCGTGTATGTATGCTTTGGTACGTTATGTATAGTATGATAGCCTTGCCGGCTTCTATGTAGTATATATGGTTGTAGGCACCAGTGTGGAGCCCCGTCTGATAGTCATTTATGTACGAGTCGTCTATATGCTGTATCTGGTAAATGAGCGCGTAGGGGTGCCCAGCTCGGGCACTAGTCACGGCCCACGGGGATGGGTCGTGACATGAGTGTCTGTCTCGAGGTATACCTACTTCTCACCTGCGGACATAACACGTTACCTAACATGTTGTATAAACATGTTTTGCAGGATAAAAATAAATAGGAAGGCAAAGGACATAGTAATTTTACATGGAAACCACCCAGCTCAAAAGGTGATAAGAACCACGACCTACAGACCTGTAGGATTTCCTCCAACAACTTCACTACAACAACGAGCCAACTACAAATTCAAGTTACAGATCTGTAACCTAGGAACTACACTCTAATCGCTATCTCACTAATCACACTCTGACTAGCAAGCAACCTTCAAATAGTAAACTCTTACTTGAAGTTGAATTTACAACAACTATTTGTATCCACTTGTATGCTTCTATGTAAGTGGATAAAAATATAACTTGATAGACCAAACGTAATACAAGATTTCTAGATTTGTGAACCGTAGAACATTATATGGTAAAAAAGTTCCTTCAATCCTTCTTCTTGCATGTGACGACCCATTTGGTCGTTATTGCTTTTTCAATGCGTTTTATTCTTTCCTAAGCTTGTGTGGATCACATTTGATGGGGACTGTCGCCACACTTCCTGAGGTCTTTGGATATGATTTAGGTGATTTTGTGGGGAATTTGTCTTAAAGAGAAAAATAGTTGACTCAAAGTTGACTTTTGAGTAAACGAACCTTTTTCGTGAATCTGTCGATCCTGAGAGATTCGGATGGTCATTTAGAACTTGGGTGTATATTATATTCGATTCCCAATGTTCTTGGGTGCCTTTTGGAACTTGGGTTGGGAAGTTGAATTTGGGATTTTGGGAGTTGACTTGGTCAACGAGACCTCCGTTGAGAATTTCAAGGCCACGAGTGCGTTGGTAGCTTTTTTTCAAATATCTACATATTGGGTTTGTGTCCGGGAGGTTCCAGGATGGTTTCGGGTGTCGATTCACGTTTGGAAGACACTATAATTTTTTGGTGTATGGTGACCACTTTGGTGCAGAAGCGGTGGAGCGGAAGCAATGCGTGAAAATGGTTGCTTGACCGCGGAAGCAGCCGACAGACCAGATTATTATTTAAATGCCTTATGGAAACCCTTCTTCCTCCCATTCCTAAATTACATTTCCTTAGAATCTTAGAGGCGATTTAAAGAGGGTTTGGTCAGATTTCTCATGAGGGTAAGTTCCCTATCTTAATCTCTTTTATTTACCTTCCCTAAGTAAGAATCCATGGTAGGAAATCTTTTGAAATTGAAGAATAAAATGGGATTTTTATGGTTTCTTCTCTAAATGGGTTTTACTATTCCAAAGTGAGAATCATTGTGGGTTTAGCTACTTTAAGCATGAAATTTGTTGAGATAATAATTAATTGACTTGAATCACCCATTACTTGTTGATGAATTAAAGAGGGAAGATGAGTTTTATGATAATTTCTTAAAATGGGTTCTAGAATTCCTAAGTACAAATTGATGATGAAATTGGCTAATGTAACCATGGATTGGATGAAATCAGTGTTGATAAGCTTATATCTTCCAATGTAAGTGATAAATTTGTGGATTTAAGGTTAGGGTTTATACCCAAATTTGGGGGTTTCTTCTAGAATTCTAATTTCTCTAATTTATGAGTTAAATTAGTTCATTGTTGATGGGAATTGATCTCCTAGAGTGCTAACTTCATGTTGAGACTTATAAATTCCTAATTTCATCTTGTTAGTTCATAAATCCCATTCCCTGGGTTAAGATTTGGGGGTTAAATAGGAGTTTGGTTATTTGTGTGCTTTCTTCTTGATTCTAATTCTATATTCGAATATGGTTAGACTTTCATTACTTTGAGGCACAACAAAAGGTCAAGGCGCACGATGACACTTCGAATTTACTTTTTGGCCTTCCAGGTAGGTTACGGTTTACCTTATGATGAGACTTCGATTAGCAAAGCATATGTTTGGATGATATTGTTGGAGAATGCATGTGAACCTTTGGGTATGAAGTTTGGGATGGATATTGCCTTAGGTTATACCTTGTTGAATGATTTGGGGCTAGACGCCCCATTGCGTTGTTGACTTATCTTGTTTTATTTACTTATTGGCTCGTTTCCACGTTGAGACATTAGGTATTAGTGATTTGTGATATATCATGATTATGATATTGGGGTACTTTACTTTGATTTGATATTGAGAGGGGAACTGTGATTCCGTTGTGGCTTATTGTGTAGCCTGATTATTGATACTACTTGTGTGCCATGTGTGGTACTGTTTGGGATTAAATTGGTTGTTTATATTACATTGCATCGTATTCATACTCATTTCCATGATACATTGATATTGCACTGTAAGGAAATACAGATTCATTGAAACACATTGTATATCGAGTCATCTCTAGGTTGTGTGTGGAATGACTGATACAAGGCGTATAGGTGGGAAGGAGTCATCTCTGGGATGTGTATAGAGTGACTTGTACATGGACTTCATGGGTCCCCCATGGGTTATGCTTCCAAGATGTGATGTTCCATCGGTTGGAATGCATTTGTACGGTGCATATGCATTGCATTCATCATCCATACATTATTGCATTACATTGCATTGTAGCTCTTCGTTTTCTGTGATAAGATTGTGATATACTTGTTTGGAATGGTCATACTGATACTTGGCACAGTTGGGTTTAGATGCTATAACATAGGTGATGACTTGTTGTGATATGATTGTGATATACTTGTTCGAAATGGTTATCCTGATACTTGGCACAGTTGAGTTTAGATGCTATAACATAGGTGATGACTTGTACCGTGGTTATAGATTCGTGTTGACTTTTACCTTGTTGTTTTGCGTGTTTATCTTGCTTTGTTATATATATATACGTTAGACTAGTCTTAGTCGGCTATGATACCTAGCAGTACTTGTTGCTTGCACGGACCTGCACTAGCTGCATTCTTTTATGAATACAGAGTACCAGGTTGGATCTACTTCGACCCCTCGTGGTTGATTATCGAGGTTGCTACCGAGTCTTTTCAGGGTGAGCATGAGGACGTTCGCTGCCCAAAGACTCTTCTACTACTTATTTCACAATCGCTTGAATATTTTTTTTGTCCAACTAGATTCTAAAACTAGTAATTTCTATTAGGTTCCACATTTTATCTTTCCATTCTGAGACATGATTTGAGACTATTTATGTATTATTATCACTATTCAGGCTTGTAGTATTTAGTTAGATGCTCTTGTATGACCAGACCAGATACTGGGGAGGATTTCATTTACTTTCGCACGTATTTATATTATATCTGTGACACTCACGTTATTTTACTTTCTTCTGCTATTTCTATCATTTATTAGATGTTGGGTTAAGGGTTCGCCTACCGAGGTGAGAAAGGTAGGTACCCGTACAACTTAGTGAAATTAGGTCGTGATAAGTTGGTATTAGAGCCCTAGGTTACCTGGTCTATAATACAAGAGCGTGTCTAGTAGAGTCTCATAGATTGGTACGATGAGTTCTGTATCTATCTGCGAGAGGCTATAAGAAATTTCAGAAACTTCCAATTCTTTCATTCTCTCATGCGACTTCATTTAAATTGGTATCTAGTCAATTTCAATTGGTATCTGAACTTTCTTATCTTGATCACTCACGGGGGGTGGAAACTCGTCCTTGAATCCTTAGGCGAATGGTCGATCTATGACGTGTTGTGGTATGATACGAGATGTGTAATTCTGATTCGGACACGTGATCTAGTTCAGTCTCTAGTTGTGGCCCAAGGATTCAATTGTGTGGAGTCGCGATTACACTCGGTTGTTGTGTGTAGCCGCGATTAGACTCGTTTATTGTGAGAGTTCATGAGAAATAGGAAAGATAGTTTAGAGGGTTACATGGTCTCCATGTTTCGGCATTGGGATCCTCGCAAGTGACGAAGTGTATTGATGGCTTAACACAATAGTGGGTTGCTCAATGATATGATCGGTTTGACTTCAGCTTCGTCCAGGTTTTATGATGGTATGTGTAACACTGGTGTACCAATATCGGGTCGACGATTCAGCAGCGGTAGATTAGATGTCGGTATGTGAGGACGAGTGTAATTTCAGTAATGACCATCGAATTTGGACAAAAGTATTGTGATCGTGTGTAATAAAGAAAAGAAGTTGACATTAAGGACATGAAGAAAGCTTTTGTGGAAAGCGTGTAGCGGAATGAGACTTCATAGAATACCTTCGACATAAGTACTTTTCGTGAGATGGGGAAGGGAAAAATATGTATCTAACATGGTTGTCCGGATAAGGTTGCAATTAATTTCAGACTATTTATGTATTATTATCACTATTTAGACTTGTAGTATTTAGTTAGATGCTCTTGTATGACCAGACCAGATACTAGGGAGGATTTCATTTACTTTCGCACTTATCTATATTATATATGTGACACTCATGTTATTTTACTTTCTTCTACTATTTCTATCATTTGTTGGATGTTGGGTTAAGGGTTCACCTACCGAGGTGGGAAAGGTAGGTGCCCGCACGACTTAATAAAATTGGGTCATGATATTGCACTAGGGACGCAACCCCAGATTCTTAAATATTCTTAGATATAACTTCTTCACTCAATATTTAGAATTCTCTCTTTGGGGATGCACAAACTTCTTCTTAGAAAGACCTAGGTATTTATAACATTGAAGCTCCACAGGTCAGTTAACGCAGAACCCTTTCCTAGTCGGTCAATGACATACACGTAGGGTTTGTCCTGTACTTGGATTCTTGCCTTGTTGAGTCGGCTTGTTTTCCTTGTAGAAGGCTTACTAATCCCAACAAATATGGCAAGGAATCTTTCATACTTGACCGCTAAGTTGTTTCCATAATTCTGCAAATCCTTGTTATTGTACGACTTGCCTTGGAACATGTTCACAAACCTGTTTCATCCACCTAGTTCATCTGCCTCTGAATCTCTGTATTGTGTGAGATAGAACATGTTCTTGTACCTGTTTCACAAATCTCTTCCATTCTTCATCTGTCGTTGAACTGCTACTGAGATATTGGTGGAAATGTTGACAGACCTGTTTCATATAATTGTCGGATCTGTGTCTGCAACTGATCAACTTCACCTTTGATCACTTTAAACTCTTCTTCATATAATATCTTCGCTTCTGGGTCATTCATCCACTGCACCTGATGACCTATAATCGTTTCTCCTTCTTCATATGATGACTTTTTGGTATAGAACTTGCTCCATACTTGTTTTATTTCTTTAATGAACTGCTTCTTTCACTGAGTCACCTATTCTCCCTTTGCTGCCTTGTTCAGTTGTCTTATTCATTGAATCATTTATGTTGCATACTTAACATGTATATAGGACGGGTCACTTATTTCTTTGTGTTTGTCTGTATCTGATGGAACATCATAGCGGACCTAATTCATGTGCATTACTTGTAGCTGTCTCTGGCGATCGATCAGGTCTTTGTACTAGTTTGATGTGCATTGCATTCTTGCTCATTCAGACATTGCAGAGTGTTTGGAACATATTGTTCAATTAGCCATAGGTATAGCCTAGTTTTTCTTCTTCATTGTATCATGGTCAGTCATCTTCTGTCAATCATCAAAACTCATATAGTCTATCTAATGCCAACAAATTCCTCCTTTTTGTTGATGACAAACTCTTTGTCTTTTCTGTGATCCTTGCACCAGATTTTTACATGTTCCTTCAACCAGTTTGTCACGACCCAACCCCGTAGGCCGTGACTAGTGCCCGAGTTGGACACTCATATCCCCTGTTAACTATAATCTTTTATAACCAACATATTATGAACTTATTTGTATAAAAAGGCAGGACGTTATTTTAAAGCTGTCACAATTCTGTATGTCGTAGGCACCTGTCTCCTGAGGAGTTACGATCTTCAACAACAACATATATATATATATATCTACGCAAGCCGACAAGGCTGCCACTACATGCAACATCCCAAACATATATATATATATATATGCAAGCCGACAAGGCTGCCATTACGAATGGTTACGCCCCAAACATAAGTCGTATTCATACAACGCAACATCAACTATATACAGACCCACACATGTGTCCACAGACCTCTAAGAGTAATGACAGTATCATATGACGGGACAGGGCCCCGCCGTACCCCGAACAAACATATATATATACAACAAAAGGGAGTTATACCACAAGCTAGGCTCCGGAACAAAGGAGCACTCCAAAGTAGCTGAATAGATATCCTAGGATGGCGGATCTCCGAAACGAGCGTCTGTACCTGCGGGCATGAACGCAGCCCCCCGAAGAAAAGGGGTTCAGTACGGAATATGTACTGAGCATGTAAAGCATGAAATATAGTAATAGACTCATACTGAGACAAGGTGTGTAGGACCCAATGCAACAAACATAATTTCATAAAACTTGCCTTTGAACATATTTCATTTTTATCGTTCTCATATCAATATCAATATAGAGTTTTGTAACCAAGGCTGAATAATCATTCTGTATATAACATATATAACGTGTCCCGGACCTTTAGTGAGGGACTCGGTAATTATAATCATAGCATCATAAAATAAACATATACGTGTCCCGGCCCTCTAGTGAGGGACTCGGTGATAAGGAATATATGCCCTCCTGGCCGCCATCTCCATATCATCATGTCATCATATCATCATATCATCATCATATCATCATATCATCATATATATATAACGTGTCCCGGCCCTCTAGTGAGGGGCTCGGTGAGTAATATAGTAAATATGCGCACGAAAACGTGTTCTGGCCCGGGACTCAGTGAAGGATATAGCGGTAAGCACGAGCAGAATAATAAGCATCCACATACATGCAAATCATCTTTTGAGACTCAATAGATAAGTAACTAACCAGCTCTAAAGTGTCAGGATAATAATCATATTCAGTTCTTTTTAAATCTCATTACAAGTTATAGCAAGGAACGTTTCAGATTTCATGTACATGTATCAATTTGACATGGTGTAACTTTTGATAGTCAAGTATGCCTCTAATTATGCAATTCTTTAAGAGTAGGAACTTCTATACATCATTCATTAGTCAATCATATAGTAGGCTCGTGACCATAACATTACGGAATGAATAGAATCATAAGTCATGCTTGGAACAAGAGAGTAGAATTTACCCCAAGGTTCATATCATTTCTTACTTACGTCTAGGACATGCCAAGAAAAGAAGGAATAGGCTTTACATACCTTTAGCGTTTAGTCGTATTATAACTTGTACTTGCTGCCCAATAGTACTTATCCTATATCAAGATATCAAGAGCTACAATTAGTCTACGAGGGAATTCAATATGTATTTTAACGTTAACAATCCCTTTCCAACATTTAGACGACGTTTTGTTCGCATTCAAACCAACTAGTACTACAAGCTAATGTTGTTAGCCATTCTTTCATGTATCAATCCGAACTTGTTTAAACATGACTTAAGGGAACTTTGGACAGTCCGTACATCATTTAAAACAGGCCCTTATCCACGGCCAAATAGCACACACAACATTACCATCTTCGCTTCGCAATTTTCCAACTTCAACTACAACGACAACAACACGTTTAGAACATTGCTTATACGATTATTGGAACTGTTTTAGCTTCATATTAACTCTTACAACAGCCCACAAACCATTTCAATTTCAACTTGAATCATTAAACTTCACTTTCAGTATACGTTCATAACAATAATCAACATTCAACATACACTAATTCACTCCTAACATCAAAACAGTCCACGGTTTGGACTGTTTTCGCCCTTCAACATGATTCATTTCTTTAACACCTCAATTCACATATTCATAATGCATACAATACACCACAATGTCCATAACAACAACAATTAAAACATGACACAAAACAGTCCATAAATTCCTCTAAAATATCCCCCTACACGGCTTCAACACCACTACAACAACTTCATGATTTTCATCAATTTATCCACACTACACCACATTCAATTCATTCCCAATACATGTACAAGAAGATTAAGCATGATTCCATTTAAGTCTACAACACACGGCCCACTTCAACTTCAAGAAAAACAGTCCAATACCAACATGCAACATCATAACCATTCAATTCACCACAAAACACATGAGAAGGGATCAATTCTTACCTTATAACTCAACACTTCAATCGGCTAGCCCTTCACTTTCACTTCTTGAATTTTAATACTTGTTCTTGCTACCCCAATGAATGCTACACGTTATTATGCACCTATAAGGGAGTTGAATTGCTTGAAGACTGATTTTTTTGGATCAACTTGGTGGAGGGTGTTCTTGGCCAGCTTGTAGCCGAGAGCCTCTCTCTCTATCACTATATTTTCTACACTTTGTAAATGTTGAAATGAGCTAGTTAGTTGATAATGAATCAGAATGTTGCCTTATATATGAGTTGCAAGGGTTGGACAAGTGTCCCACTCAATATTTGGGTCAAATATTCTTTGACCATCCCACTAAACCACACGGCCAACTATGGCTATTTTTAATGGACTGATTTAGTTTTCCAATCCCACTTAATAATATAATCATGGTTAATTTAATCCCAATTATCCATTAATGCTTCTATACCAAACGAAATTTGTAGGTAACTTGTGACTTGAAACGAAACCGGAAGTTAAAGTCTCTACTTTGTACCTTAAAATAGTCTTGTCTTTAACTTGTCGCGTTTAGTTTAAAACGTCCCAATGTATGAAAATATGAGATATAACATCCTCCCCCCCCCCTTTAGAACATTCGTCCTCGAATGTCAAATTTTATCCCGTCGGGTTCTATAAGAGTCTTGGGAAGGGTTTTCCTTATCGCTAACATATAGATTGAGCAGACGATTAACACAATCAAGCAAGGGGGTTTAGATTACCTGTAGTCGTGGAAAACAAGTGAGGATATTTCTTTTTCATCTCCTCTTCAGACTCCCAAGTCATCTCCTCCCTATTATTGTTCCGCCACAACACTTTAACCGAAGCCACGTCTTCGGTTCGCAGCCTCCTGATTTGTCGATCAAGTATGGCTATAGGATGATCTTCGTATGATAGCTCCTCTGTTACCTGGACATCATCTGCAGGAAACACCCTGGAAGGATCGCCTATGTACTTCCGAAGCATTGACACATGGAAGACCGGATGTACTGCTTCTAAATCTGCTGGTTGATCTAACTCGTAGGCAACTTGGCCTACCTTAAGGATAATCTGATAGGGTCCAATGTATCTCGGGCTCAACTTCCCTTTCTTGCCGAATCTCATAACACCCTTCATGGGTGACACCTTCAAGAACACCCAATCGCCAACCTGAAATTTCAAGTGTCGATGTCGATTATCTGCATATGACTTCTGCCGACTTTGGGCTGCCACTAACCTTTCCTGAATAAGCTTCACCTTATCGACAGCCTGCTGAACCATATCTGGGCCTATTAGCTTAGTCTCACCAACGTCAAACCAGCCTATAGGGGATCTACACTTCTTGCAATATAGAGCTTCGTACGGTGCCATCTAAATGCTAGAATGGTAACTGTTATTATAAGCAAACTCGATCAGCGACAAGTGATCATCCCAGCTGCCCCTAAAATCAATGACACAGGCCCGTAACATATCTTGTAGCGTCTGAATGGTACGCTCGGCCTGTCCGTCAGTCTGAGGGTGGAATGCTGTGCTGAGACTCACTTGTGTGCCCAATCCCTCCTGGAAGGATCTCCAGAAATTAGCTGTAAACTGGGCCCTCTATTAGAGATAATAGCTGTGGGAACCCCATGATGTCTCACTATCTCCTTAAGATACAATCTGGCATAATCTTCAGCTGAATACGTAGTCCTGACTGGAAGAAAGTGGGCTGAATTTGTCAATCTATCAACAATAACCCAGAGAGAGTCATATTTTCGTGGAGTGCGAGGTAGACCTGTGACGAAATCCATATTAATTACCTCTCATTTCTAGGTCGGAATCTCCATCTCCTGCAGTAGCCCTCCAGGCTTCTGGTGCTCTGTCTTGACCTGTTGGCAATTCGGACATCAGGCCACGAATTCTGCTATGTCCTTTTTCATACCATCCCACCAATACAAACACCTAAGGTCATGATACATTTTTGTTGATCCTGGGTGAACAGAATAACGAGCATAGTGTGCCTCCCCCATTACCTGCTGCCATAATCCTGCAACCTCAGGTACACATAATCTGTGTCTGTATCGTAGTACTCCATCAGATAACATCTTGAATGGGTTCTCATCCTTCTGAAGTGCTGTGTCTCTGTAATGTACAAGAATAGGATCCTCATATTGACGTCTCTTCACTTCTTCTACCATAGAGGACTCAGCAACACCTCGCATAAAAATTCTGCCATCATCAGAATCAGCCAAACGAACTCCAAGACTAGCTAGCTGATGAATCTCATGGACTATTTCTTTCCTTCCTGGCTGTACACCTGCCAAACTACCCATAGATTTACGGCTGAGTGCATCTGCTACAACGTTAGCCTTTCCTGGGTGATATAGAATATCGACATCATAATCTTTCAGCAACTCTAGCCACCTTCTTTGCCGCAAATTCAGCTCTTTCTGCTTAAAGATATACTGGAGGCTCTTATGATCTGTATAAATATCAACATGCACGCCATATAGATAATGTCTCCATATCTTCAAGGCATGTATCACCGCCGCCAACTCCAGGTCATGTGTACGATAATTTCTTTCGTGCTTCCTGAGTTGCCGGGAGGCATAGGCTATAACTCTGCCATGCTGCATTAATACACAACCCAACCCAACACCGGAAGCGTCACAATAAATAACATAGCCATCTGGCCCCTCGGGAAGAGTTAGAACTGGAGCTGTAGTCAACTTATCTTTCAATAGTTGGAAACTCCGTTCACAAGCATCGGTCCATTGGAATTTAGTTGCTTTTTGTGTTAACCTTGTTAAAGGCGCTGAAATCGAAGCAAACTTTTCTACAAATCTCCTGTAATACCCTGCCAGCCCCAGAAAACTGCGTACCTCAGTAGGCGTCGTAGGTCTAGGCCAAGTCTTGACGGCCTCAATCTTCTGCGAGTCTACCCGAATACCGTCTACTCCAACAATATGCCCCAGAAATGCTACTGAAGTCAACCAGAATTCACACTTAGAGAACTTAGCATATAATTTCTGATGCTGGAGGACCTTAAGTACTGTCCTCAAGTGATCCGCATGCTCTTCTTCCGATCGTGAATAGACCAGAATATCATCAATAAATACAATCACGAACAAGTCAAGGAATGGCTTAAACACCCTGTTCATCAAGTCCATAAGCACTGCTGGAGCATTGGTCAGCCCAAAAGACATCACTTTAAACTCGTAATGCCCGTATCGGGTCCTGAACGTAGTCTTCGGAATGTCTGCTTCCTTTACCCGCACCTGGTGATAACTTGACCGCAAGTCTATCTTTGAAAAACACTTAGCACCCTGCAACTGGTCAAATAAATCATCAATCCTGGGGAGGGGATATCTGTTCTTTATTGTTACTTTGTTCAACTGCCTATAATCAATACACATCCGCAGCGACCCATCCTTCTTTCTTACAAACAATACCGGTGCGCCCCAAGATGATGTACTGGGCCTAATGAAGCCCTTCTCTAATAGGTCTCTCAGTTGCTCCTTCAATTCATTCAATTCTGTAGGTGCCATTCTGTAAGGAGGAATAGATATGGGCTGAGTATCTGGCAATACATCTATAGTGAACTCTATCTCACGCTCAGGAGGAAGACCTGGAAGTTCATCTGGGAATACATCTGGAAATTCATTAACCACTGGGACTGACTGAAGAGTCGGTACTTCTGCTTTCAAGTCATGCATACGAACCAGATGGTAAATATAGCCCTTCCTAACCATTTTCCTTGCCTTGAGGTATGAAATAAACTTACCTCTCGGCGATGCTGTATTCCGTCTCCATTTTATAATTGATTCCCCTGGGAACTGAAATTGAACTACTTTGCCTCTGCAGTCAACATTAGCATAACAAGAAGCCAACCAGTCCATCCTCATAATAACATCGAACTCAATCATATCTAGCTCTACCAAATCTGCCTTGGTACAACGATTATATATAACCACCGAACAATCTCTATACACTAGTTTTGCTAAGACAAAATCCCCTACCGGTGTAGCTACCTCGAATGGTTAGATTCAGATTTTATCCCAATTTTACTAGCAACAAAAGGGGAAATATATGATAATGTGGAGCCTAGGTCTATCAATGCATATACATCTCGGGAGAAAATCGATAGTATACCTGTAACCACATTTGGCGACGCTTCATGATCCTGTCTGCTGGCTAAAGCATATATATGGTTTGAAGGACCGCCAGAACTGAAAGCCCCTCCACGGCCTCTGCCGCGGCCTGCTGGTGTCGGAATACCTTGCCCCATAGGGCGCATAGCCATTGAAGAGGAAGAACCAGCAACTGATCCCGTAGGCTGAGCTGCACCACCTGCACCACCCCCAAATCGAGACTCCCTCATAGTATGGCCCTGACGGCTGCAAGAGAAACAAGCACCAGTAATGAAAGGGCATTCCCCTGGATGGCGTCTGCCACATCGAGGACACGGAGGTATAGGTGGTCTCATCTGGCCTGTATTCCTGTGCATTTGGGAACCTGAAATCATGGAGCTTTGACCAGCTCCCGAATACCCCGTCCTATCAAACCTCCTACCAGTAAATTATAGAGGTGCACTCCGTGCCGGCTGGGAAGGATATCTACTATACTGCTGTTGGGGCTGCCTGCCCCGAAAGTCACCAGAAATGTACCCAGCTGATCTAACTCTCTTACTCTGACCCCTGTCCTGCTCCCTAACAAATCGACGCCCTCTCTGTCGATCCTCAA
Source organism: Lycium barbarum (assembly GCF_019175385.1). Lineage (NCBI taxonomy): Eukaryota > Viridiplantae > Streptophyta > Magnoliopsida > Solanales > Solanaceae > Lycium > Lycium barbarum. The sequence goes on along the minus strand of NC_083341.1, from coordinate 43,044,578 downwards.
CCCCCTGGGCGTATGCCTGCACTCGAGCGATATCCATACCGGGCTGAGAAGCCATTGCCATACAACTATCAATCAAGTAATTATCCAGCCCCATTACGTAACGATGCACCCTATCTGCCATATCAGCTACAATAGTGGGCGCGTACCTAGACAGTGAATCAAACTTGAGGCTATAATCTCGAACACTTCTGCCATTCTGCCTCAGGTGTAGAAATCTGTCAACTCTGGCTCGCCTCATCTCCGGAGGCAAAAAGTGACCCAGAAAAGCCTCCACGAACTCGTCCCATACTACTGGTGGGGCATCCTCACCCCTGGACAACTCCCAGGACTCGTACCAATTAATCGCTACGTCACGCAACCGGTATGAAGCCAATTCAACCGACTCAGTCTCGGAGGATTTAGTCACCCGCAAGGTACGCAACATCTGTCGAATAAACTCCTGTGGATCCTCCGTGGGCTTCGACCCATAAAATTCTGGGGGGTTACAAGTCAAGAAATCATGGACCCTCAAACTATCGTGTCTGTCCGCATAATCACCTCCTAACCCGCGTCTACGAGCCTGTCCCGATACCAACCTGGTCAATAACTATACTGCGTCATGCATAGCCCTATCCTCCGACCCTGGCTGGGGAGCTGGAGGCTCAGGTGCTGGAACCTCAGGAGCTGGTGGTAATTTTGTCTCCTGACCTGCAGCTGCTGCTGCCCTAGGCTCCTCTGATAATGGTGGTGTAGCGGAGCTCTCTGACTGAAGCCTAATCTCAGGCACATATTGGGCATAAGCCCTAGTAACCCTCCGAGTCTGACTGGTCTCTCTAACTACCGACTTGCCCTTCTGGGCGGCTGTCGCCTTCTTTGGAGGCATCGCTGTAAACATAACAATCTGTTAGGGAAAGATTATCCTGATAATACAGCTCTATCGCACGATCTAGAATGAGAAGGAAAGATGACATCCTAAATGTCCTGTAGCTTCCTGTTTATAAATGTGGTGCACAACACATCGATAAACAGGACTCTACTCGACACGGTCTGTAGACACTCCGAGGATTGAACCGCTCTGATACCACTTTTGTCACGACCCAACCCCGTAGGCCGTGACTAGTGCCCGAGTTGGACACTCATATCCCCTGTTAACTATAATCTTTTATAACCAGCATATTATGAACTTATTTGTTTAAAAAGGCAGGACGTTATTTTAAAGCTGTCACAATTCTGTATGTCGTAGGCACCTGTCTCCTGAGTAGTTACGATCTTCAACAACAACATATATATATATCTACGCAAGCCGACAAGGCTGACACTACACGCAACATCCCAAACATATATATATATATATGCAAGCCGACAAGGCTGCCATTACGAATGGTTACGCCCCAAACATAAGTCGTATTCATACAACGCAACATCAACTATATACAGACCCACACATGTGTCCACAGATCTCTAAGAGTAATGACAGTATCATATGACGGGACAGGGCCCCGCCTTACCCCGAACAAACACATATATATACAACAAAAGGGAGCTATACCACAAGCTAGGCTCCGGAACAAAGGAGCACTCCAAAGTAGCTGAATAGATATCCTAGGCTGGTGGATCTCCGAAACGAGCGTCTGTACCTGCGGGCATGAACGCAGCCCCCCGAAGAAAAGGGGGTCAGTACGGAATATGTACTGAGCATGTAAAGCATGAAATATAGTAATAGACTAATACTGAGACAAGGTGTGTAGGACCCAATGCAACAAACAGAATTTCATAAAACTTGCCTTTGAACATATTTCATCTGTATCGTTCTCATATCAATATCAAAATAGAGTTTTGTAACCAAGGCTGAATAATCATTCTGTATATAACATATATAACGTGTCCCGGCCCTTTAGTGAGGGACTCGGTAATTATAATCATAGCATCATAACATAAACATATACGTGTCCCGGCATTCTAGTGAGGGACTCGGTAATAAGGAATATATGCCCTCCTGGCCGCCATCTCCATATCATCATGTCATCATATCATCATATCATCATCATATCATCATATATATATAACGTGTCCCGGCCCTCTAGTGAGGGGCTCGGTGAGTAATATAGTAAATATGCGCACGAAAACGTGTCCTGGCCCGGGACTCAGTGAAGGATATAGCGGTAAGCACGAGCAGAATAATAAGCAACCACGTACATGCAAATCATCTTTTGAGACTCAATAGATAAGTAACTAACCAGCTCTAAAGTGTCAGGATAATAATCATATTCAGTTCTTTTTAAATCTCATTACAAGTTATAGCAAGGAACGTTTCAGATTTCATGTACATGTATCAATTTGACATGGTGTAACTTTTGATAGTCAAGTATGCCTCTAATTATGCAATTCTTTAAGAGTAGGAACTTCTATACATCATTCATTAGTCAATCATATAGTAGGCTCGTGACCATAACATTACGGAATGAATAGAATCATAAGTCATGATTGGAACTAGAGAGTAGAATTTACCCCAAGGTTCATATCATTTCTTACTTACGTCTAGGACATGCTAAGAAAAGAAGGAATAGGCTTTACATACCTTTAGCGTTTAGTCGTATTATAACTTGTACTTGCTGCCCAATAGTACTTATCCAAAATCAAGATATCAAGAGCTACAATTAGTTTACGAGGGAATTCAATATGTATTTTAACGTTAACAATCCCTTTCCAACATTTAGACGGCGTTTCGTTCGCATTCAAACCAACTAGTACTACAAGCTAATATTGTTAGTCATTCTTTCATGTATCAATCCAAACTTGTTTAAACATGACTTAAGGGAACTTTGGACAGTCCGTACATCATTTAAAACAGGCCCTTATCCACGGCCAAACAACACACACAACATTTCCATCTTCGCTTCGCAATTTTTCAACTTCAACTACAACGACAACAACACGTTTACAACATTGCTTATACGATTATTGGAACTGTTTTAGCTTCATATTAACTCTTACAACAGCCCACAAACCATTTCAATTTCAACTTGAATCATTAAACTTCACTTTCACTATACGTTCATAACAACAATCAACATTCAACATACACTAATTCACTCCTAACATCAAAACATTCCACGGTTTGGACTGTTTTCCCCCTTCAATATGATTCATTTCTTTAACACCTCAATTCACATATTCATAATGCATACAATACACCACAATGTCCATAACAACAACAATTAAAACATGACACAAAACAGTCCATAAATTCCTCTAAAACAGCCCCCTACACGGCTTCAACACCACTACAACAACTTCATGATTTTCATCCATTTATCCACACTACAACACATTCAATTCATTCCCAATACAAATACAAGAAGATTAAGCATGATTCCATTTAAGTCTACAACACACGGCCCACTTCAACTTCAAGAAAAATAGTCCAATACCAACATGCAACATCATAAACATTCAATTCACCACAAAACACATGAGAAGGGATCAATTCTTACCTTGTAACTCAATACTTCAATCGGCTAGCCCTTCACTTTCACTTCTTGAATTTTAACACTTGTTATTGCTACCCCAATGAATGCTACACGTTATTATGCACCTATAAGGGAGTTGAATTGCTTGAAGACTGAATTATTTGGATCAACTTGGAGGAGGGCGTTCTCGGTCAGCTTGTAGCCGAGAGCCTCTCTCTCTCTATCACTATATTTTCTACACTTTGTAAATGTTGAAATGAGCTAGTTAGTTGATAATGAATCATAATTTTGCCTTATATATGAGTTGCAAGGGTTGGACAAGTGTCCCACTTAATATTTGGGTAATATTCTTTGACCATCCCACTAAACCATACGGCCAACTATGGCTATTTTTAATGGACTGATTTAGTTTTCCAATCCCACTTAATAATCTAATCATGGTTAATTTAATCCCAATTATCCATTAATGCTTCTATACCAAACGAAATTTGTAGGTAACTTGTGACTTGAAACGAAACCGGAAGTTAAAGTCTCTACTTTGTACCTTAAAATAGTCTTGTCTTTAACTTATCGCGTTTAGTTTAAAACGTCCCAATGTATGAAAATATGGGTTATAACACTGTTCCAAACACTTACAGCTTCGACTTGACTTTAAATTTAATCATGTTAGTATATAAGTCATACACCTGATTAGCACAGTTCACCCTTCCCACTTTTGGCATCATTAAAAAGTTAATCTCAAATTATGGTTAGAAGTATTTTACTCATGGCCAATAGGCTATTGCATATACATAGATAAGAACAATTACTTGTTCAGTCAAGAAAACATTCATGTGTTACACCTCGGGAAAATTTTCCCGTGAACATACAGTGGATAGGCTAACGAAGGGCATAGCGTATACGATGTTTTGATGAGTGAGAAATAGTATTTAATGACACTAAACGAGATTTCAATGACATATAAGGCAAGGAAAGAAAGTTGTTAAGGAAAGCAAATCATATGTTGTGTGTCGGACAAGAATTACAAGCATTAAGTTAATGACATTCTAATGACGTCTTATAGACGAGTAATGACGTCCCTTAGATTGGTCTGTATAAGTTGGTCGGGACAACTTTTATGATTTAATATAAGTGACCCTTCTCATTTCACTTAATTTTCATTTCATTTCACACTTCTTCATCTCTCAAGACCTCTAGAAGGCTCCATATATTTCATCCACAAGGATTCAAAGGAAATTGATGATCAACTTCATCAAACCAACAAGAATCAAAAGTAAGAAACTCATTAAAGTCATCTAAGCCAAGAAAATTCAAAGGAAGTGAGTTAGGGTTTTTAGTGCAAGAAGAGTATTGCTACTCAAGGCTTGTTCCTACAACATCTAAGGCAAGTTTTATGGTATTTTCATGATGTTTGAGTATTGATAGGTTGAAACACTTGGATTGTAGAAGAGTATAGAAAGTGGGTAATAAATGTGTGAATAGTATCATGGTTGAACAGTGGTTGGAAGGAATCATGAAAATGGATATGTTGAAATTGTAAATATGTTATAAATGACATTTAGAACATGGAATAAGTATTATACATGAGAAAACGCGATAATGAGCTATGACCATAATTGTGGAGAAATTGGAAGGAAATGGTGAATTGTGGTAAATGTAGATAAATGATGATTGTTGTGCTATATTGTGAATGTTGTTGTGGTTGTTTGGGAGTTGATATATGATGTGGGAAAAGTAGTATAAACAAAGGAAATGCTTCCCAATTTTCTCTTAGAAATAGTAAGCACATTCTTCTAATTGTTTAGCTAATGTCAATACAAATTCTCTTGAAGGTAGAACGTGGCATTGAAGGAGAACAAGCGAACGATAGATTAGTTAAACGTAAAAGGTATGTGAGGACAGTCCTTTCTTTCTATGGCATGAATCCGATGGTATGATCCTTCTTTCCTCTTCATGAATTCCCTATATCCCGGAAAGCTAAGAGTCTATGATATGATGTTCCTATAAAGATCGATGATATTATGTATTGTACATACTCACCTTATATACTACTTCCTTCAAGGTGAGGTAGAATACTCGTGAATGCTCCATAATGACTAATTATAGGTTCTGAAAACGTGAAAGTTGCAGATTTGAACTTTGGCCCAATCGATCGTAAAATGAAATACGGACCGTAAAGTGGTTTACGGGCTGTAAACTGCCATGTTGTATTTCGAATTCCAAAACTTTGACTTTCTGCCAAATGCTCGAATGGTTAAATACGCCATGAGATATGGACCGTAAACTGAAAGACAGACCGTAAACTGAGTTCGTAAATCACCATGTCCTCAGCCTGACTTTCTGGTTCTGTCATCCTTTAATACGCCCATGGAATACGGCCCGTATTTTAGAATACGGACCGTAAACTAAGTTTACGACCACTATTGCACTTTCGACCACTGTTCATTCCAGATATGTTCCGTTTACTGAAAAACACATAAAGCCGCGTAAAATCACATACACTTGCTTAAAAACAAGTAAAACTGGTAGCAGAAAAGAGTCGATTGTGGCATAGAATCACGACCTTACGTCACCCCGCCCAAGTATAATTGTCCATGAGTCTTTATGCATGTATTATGATAAGCAATACTGTGATGAGCATATGATGAGGGGTACATGATGATGATCATATTATGATGATGATATTACACCGTACCTATATGGTCGGGCAGATATACACACCACTATAGTGGGCAGCTTATACCCTGGACGCGAGAGACCTGGACGCAGGTTAATTGTTATCACACCGTACCTATATGGACGGGAAGCTTATGCTTATACTTACACATTTATGCATATATGATATGAGGACGAGTATGAGTAAGACAACATGATTTATTTCTTGTATGATTCACAGTCAGTTATAGATTGCTCCTCAATTGATGCCTCCCCATTTTATTGATGTTCATTATTGCTTATGCCTCTCATACTCAGTACAATATTCGTACTGACGTCCGTTTGCTTTGGACGTTGTGTTCATGCCCACAGGTAGACAGGGAGGTGATTTTGCTCCAGACTCATAGGAGCCAGTAGCTGATTAGAGAGCACTCATTTGTTTCAGAGGTGCTTATGATTATTCTTTTATGTACTTTCCTATATATTTTGGGCATGACGGGGTCTTGTCCCGTCCATATGTCTAGTACTCTAGTAGAGGCTCATAGATACGCAGTGTGGGTTAGATGGTCTCACGAGATGCTATTATGTATATATATTATTTTGACGGCCGAGAGGCATATGTATATGAAAGTATTTACGTTTTCAAATGGAAGATGATTTTCTTATGATTTAAATATGAAATTGATAGAAGAGTAATAAATGAGTAAGGCGAGTAATAGAATGAGCGGTGCTCGGTGGTTAGCCCCAGGTACCCGTCACGGCCCCTAGCTGGGTCGTGACATCATGTCATACAATTTTAGGCACAAATTAGTAAGATATGCAATATATTTTTGATGTCAACAAGTACAATTCTAGTCTCTTAGTTACAACCACATACAACAGATCATAAGAACTGGACTCTTAAATTGTACAAGGATATTTTTAGGGAAAGACTAATCCTATGGAGTTCTCGCCATTTGGGTGACTTTGGTTGGAGGATCTGATTAACTCTAGTTTCTTTTTAGCTTCGATATCACCTTCCACATCCATGTTTTTTGCCCAAGAAGATCCACCATCTTTTTCTATCGGTTTTGCCTATAAAGGCCAAGATTCGGATTGTAATTTCTTTATTGATGTTGAAGGGTTCTATTTCTTCTTTAGCCTTCCATACTTTTCAAGAACCCTTATATCTCCATAGATCCTTTTTCATAATAGCTCATATGGATCCTTTTTAGATAAGCTTATATCACTGATTTTCTCCATTTTATCTCTTATTTTTGAATTTTTCACATATTCCCCTGTATATGTGTTCTAACCAATGCTTTTTTCTCCTTCATCTTTCCAGTTGGTTAAGTCATTTGGACATCAAGGAAAGGTGTATTTGTGTGGGTAATGTGACACATGTATTCTGATTTGGAGGGATCAAGGGAGCGTGAGGAGGTGGGAGGCTGATTGGAGCTTGAGAAGTATTTGCACATCGTTTTTCCATCGAGCTTCGAGTTGAGAGATATGGGATGACACTTGTGAGGTGAGGGTGAGTCTATATCGGTTTATGTAGAAATTTGATCGGGTAGCTGAAAAGTCCTATTTTTGGGAAGAGCATGATTTGATTTTGCCTGTCTTTTCAAGGCTATCATCATGACTCAATTTTTCTTCTCTTAATGTACTCCTTAGACAGCTAGTCATGACTAGGGTAGATAAAACAGGTTTTCTAAGTCGTTCCATGATCTGAGTATATAATTGACTGCAGGGAAAAGAACATATCTGAAGCATATTTGCAATCTTTGATTTAAGACCTGCTTCTGTGACAGTCATCATGCATACAATTTGCAAGATCCTGAACCAACCCTCCCTTGTCAATTTTAAGGGATACATGTGTAGCTTTAATCGTTCCTAGTGTTATCATAATCTTCTTTTTATAATCCTAGTGGGAACCCTTCATCATTGTAGTTCGTATGTATCACGACCTAACTGGTGGGCCGTGACGGGCACCTGACCATACTAGTGAAGTACCATCTGACGTACATCTGTGACATCATTATAAATATAGGTGGGCCAATAGGGACATCATATGATACTTGATAGATTCATAAGGTAAACATGTCTGTATCAAATAGTCTGAAAGACTCATCTATATGGATATGCCGGACATACTGTATGAGCCAACAAGGATGTCATGATCACCTATGTGACAATATATGAAACATCTAGTCTGGACATTATCTAACTGTACATAACTGTCTACAAGCCTCTACTAGAAAACATACATAACGTGGTACGGACAGGGCCCCGCCATATCCATGCATAAGTATATTCATATATCTATGACCGTGTTGACTCCTGGCACCTCCGAAACAAGTAGAGTGCACCAACCTTCACTGCAGAGATGGCATCCTGATAGATAGGTCACCAACCTCTATCCTGAGATCTACGGACATAAACGCAGCCCCCCAGGCAATAGGGGAGTCAGTACAAATATGTCACGACCCAACCGGAGGGCCATGACGGGCACCCGGAACTAACCCACCGGGCACCTCTCATCATACCTTCACAATCATCTCTAGGTGAGCCACATGGCTAACTCGCAATCTTATGAATCAATAATATAATTTTCATCGGCTAAATCACTTTTATATCAACGTAACATCATAAAGATTGGACAGGGCCCTACCATGCCCATATATATATATATATATATATATATATACACGAAAGAATATTACCAACAGCTATAGCTCCGAATCAGATAGAGTTCCTCTAAGCAGTCTCTAGATAAGCAGTCTAAAGATCAAGTCTATCTCCCTGTCCACCTGCGCGCATGACGCAGCGTCCATAAATAAAAGGACGTCAGTACGAACAATGTACTGAGTATGTAAGACATAAGCAATAACATAATAATAGCATAAAGAATAACATGAGATGGAAGAGTCAAGAGATAGTAGAGCCATATATACCTCTAACGACGTTCATCATACTTACTTACCCTTTTTCTAATGGAAACCTTCCATCACATACACATACATATATAATAGTACCATACCGATCATAGAGGTTCGGTGTCACACATACCCGGCCATTATAAGGCTCGGTGTTCTCCATACCCAACGATATCATGAGAGTATCAAGACTTGTGAGCTTTAGCACTTCTAGAAATGGAGGCGTCATGGAAGACATTATGGATTTTACATATGTGTATACAACAATGGAATCATGCCTTAAGAAAGAAGGGTTAGCCTCACATACCTTTACGTCTTCTTAACTACTTAACGTTCACCTCTAAAGCCTGAGAAATATGCATTTAAAAGGATTCATACCAAGGTTAAGTCTTAACGACACTCTTAAGTTCAAACTAGAACAATTCATGAGCTAGCGAAATTGGGCAGCATTTTCCCTATTTCGTCTACTTCTACAAAATTCCAAAAGAACTCCCAACAACAATGACATTATTAACAATACCATGATCAAGAGGCTTCATTCAAGTTAAGCATCGTCCAATCCTCAAAACTCCTTTTCAAGGTCATCCATAACAATAGGTACATACAACACCATATTTACTTACATACAATACTCCTCAACATAATTAGTACCACCCACAACAAGATTATACTCATAGCGTACTAAGAATCATAGCTCAAGTTAATTTATTACTCAAAAATATCATTAAATCTATATTTAAGCTTCATCTTCTACTTTCTTCCCTCACCCAAGTTATTCAAAAACCAAGCATGCTTAATGACATGAAATAGAAATTAAAACTAACCTTTTATATCATAGGAATAATATTTGGATCAAGTTACCAACTTGAGTGAACCCCTAACTTAAACACCCGAAGAATTCTTGGATCCTACAAACCCTAGTGAGTCTCCCAACACTTGAATATCTTGATTCTTGCTATTTGGTCTTTGGTTTCTCTTGGATTTGTGTGGAATATGCTTGGAGGAAGGTTCTAGAGCTTTCAAGATTTGGGGGAATTTGGGAATTGAAAAAAAAAACAAGGGTCATTCATATAAAACAAAAAGAAAAATTGGCCCGACCAGGATATGCGGCCATTTATACGATCCATACAATTTATATGGTCCATATAAATGGACTGTATAATCACACCGGTGGTTCCCCCTTCTCTAGAATAGTTCTACGGACCATTATACGGGCCGTATAAATTATACGATATATATAAATGATCGCACAACCTATGTTTTCCCGAAACTTACTCTCGTAGATTCGTTCAACCTCAAATCCTTATGAAACCTTGTTGACACTTGTAAAACACTTCATTAACCATCTAAGGAGCCCTATAGCTCTCCCTCAAGACATCACTAAACAAATTATATCTCACTTGTTGCGAAACCTTCCCAAAAATGACTTACATTTCACTTTCTTTGACGAACGTAGTTTCACCTATTCATATGACTTCGAAATCTTATGGTACGTGTTTAAAGTTATCAAATACTCTCCTTAATCTCATAAGGACTTCATGTTCACCTTAAGCTCACGTTAGTCTACTCACAATGGAACAATCCAAAATCTCCGAGATGTAACAGAATAATGTACCGAGTGTGTAAGGCATGAAAGCAGCAAATGTAAGAGACATGAAAGATATACGAGACTGGAGAGTAATTCTATAAATTTGAGTATATCTGTGAGTCATAAAATAAATAATGTCATGTATATGCGTATGTAATCTGTATATCTTTGTATAGCTATGGGAATCATAAAACATGTAAGTATCATGCTTATGCATATGAAACATGAGGTCGTACGTAAATATGTGCACATATCATCATTAAACCTCTGAAGGCATCCCAGTGTAACATATCCTATCGGCCCCTCTATGAGCATCATCATCATCGTACCAGTTGATCAGGTGGTGATGCATATATAACGCATATCCATTTCCCCATACCCTATATATATATATATAATATGTGTATATAATGCCTTCTGGTCATGGGTCAATGCGCATATGTATAAATGAATGCAATGGATAAGTAAGATGAATAAATAGAACTCTCAAAGTGACAAAAAGTCATGCTACCTCCGATAAACTTTTTTTAGCTAATATCATCAATATAAGTAATCTCAAGACCCGAAACAAAAGGAATAATCATAAAAGGGGTACAGGAACATCGAATACTAGAGTACTCCTAATGTTTCTAAGAGTAGAGTAATATGAAAGTTCGTTCATTCGTTTGTTTATTCGTATCGTAAAGATCATGCCAAAATAAAAGAAAGGATAGCCTTAACATACCTTGTCGCCTACTTAAACGTCCCGCATTCACTTCCAAAGCTTACAAATCTGTATTCAAGATGATATACACCACAATCAGGCTACATACAACACTTATAAACTCATTCTAAGCTGGTAGGTGACTTAACGAGATTAGGGCAACATTTCCCCTATATTTTCCATTCAAATACATCTCCAAATAGCCCACAGATGTCCATAACAACATTAGAAACGACAACAACAAGATATACCAGCATAATCAAGTAAGAATTCCTCCAAAAATCAATTCAAAATTAGTCCACAAGGTAGCCACATCGACTAACCATTTTAGGACCTTCACAACATGGTTTCCTTTACTTTGAACTAGGAAATATTTTCATGAACGTCTTAATAACAAAGCTGAGGTTGTATTCATACCTTGAATGATCAGGAACTCTAACTAAACCCTTAGCTTTAACTTCAACCAAGCAGCCACGCATCAAGCATCATAAATACTATATTTTACCTCCTCCTAGTTTATGATTCTAAGATAATTTCTTGACCAACTTTGATGAATTTGACTTGGGAATATTTAGAGAGGGTTTGGGTGTGTTATAGGATCATAAGGGTATGAAAAATGAAGTAAAAAGGCGTGGATATACATATATATACAAGCACACAGGTCAATCACCACCTATGTGGGTCCCAGTGAGGCTGACTGCGCAGTCTCTCTAAAACGTGAATATATATCTATTCTAATGTCATATGAACAAACAGTTTAATGCATTGGAAACTAGACTCATAGACCTTCAATTTGATAGGTGGATCACTCCGAAACCCCAAATATATTTGGAGAAAAACTCAGTAACATTAGACCCAAATTTCAGAAAATTCTATGAACGTAACTTGCGATACTTTTCGCCGAATTTTATCTTACAACTTGCTTGACTTCTAAACTTAAGATACGAATATTATATGATTCAAGTACCTTAAAAGATGACCTCCTTGGCACATTAAGCACTCCTAGTTTTACCCTTAAAGTACGAGTTATAACACTATTCACTTAACCCTGAAACCTTACGGCACATGCTTAACAATTGTTAAAAGTCTTTTTTAAACTTATAGGGGTTCCATGGCCTCTCCAAGATTACATTAGTTTACTTATGATACAAATGACCCAAAATTTTATGAGGTGTAACAGTATGCACATGATCACACGATTTTCTTTTGCCATGAACGGGTCATCCGGCTTTACTTCCTGGTTTTTAGCACTTCATCTTTTGTGTGTACAACACCTATTCCTATTTGACCATCTTATTTTAAACTAAGGAACAGGTTCCTGAACCTGTTTCATGCACGTTCCCCCTGTCTGATTGCCTTCCACTTTGATTGCCTTTCTCCTTTTGATAACCTTCCTTTCTATAGTTTTTCCCTTTTTCTACCTTAAGAGTGAGCATACTTAACAATGTTTCCTCTCTTCATATTTTGAGCAATCACTTATTCATATACCATTGTAGCTTGCTCTTATGATTCTTTTTCCTGCAAGGGAACCAGGGATTAGCTTTGGGCACCCACGTAAGATTGGGTCCCTTTCCTTCACTCATGGGATGTATCAATTCCTTCTTTGTTCATTTAGACTATGTCCACATGAACTATTTTCAACACTTGTAGCTTTCTTCTTGACGGATTTGATGTTCTTCTTTGAAATCTTTAGGTTTTTTATCTTATAACGCACGTTAGTGGACATTCAATTTTCCAGTGCCCCAACTTTCCACACAGAGTTCATAAAACCTGTTCTGACACTTCATGTTCTTTTGTTCTATCAAATCCCAATCCCGTAGTAATATTGTGCGTACGACTCGTGAGATTTGAGAGTAGTTGAGAGGCTTGAGTCCATCAATTTGCTTTTTCAAGATCAAGCTCTATTTTAAGCAGTTTTGAGCTAATATCTATGGATTATTCTTTTTCCAACTACAACTCCCTTCTTACGTTTTTCAATTCGGACTCAACCTTTAGTTTCTCATTGTTAGCCTCATGCTCTTTTGCTTTGAGTGTCACTTTCAGAACTTCAGATTGAAGTCCTTCTACTTTCTTCACTCTTCAGTAGTTGATCCTTCATACTTCTAAGCTAATTGAGTGAGTCGTCTCTTCTCATGCTCATCTCGATGTCTTTCTCCATGTCTGAACTCTGGATGATCATCAGCCATAACTGTAGTGTGATCAGCCTCATCCTCAGAGTCATCATCAGATCCCTCGGCTGCTACCATAGTCATTGTAATCTCCTTGTTTTTGCTAGCATCCTATTTCTCTTTTTCTCCCTTTCTCTTCTTCCATTCTATTTCCCACGACGACAATCCTTAATCATGTGATCTGTTCTATCACACTTGAAGCATCCACCACCTAGTCCTCTATCAAAACTCCTACCTCTTTTAGGGTTTTTTCCCAACTAATATTCCTTTCTAAGAAATTTTCTAAAATTCTTCGTAATCGGGGCCATGTCGTCTTCATCTTCTTTATTTGTGGATTTGAGAGCTAACGATCTTTTTGAGCTTGCTTCTTCCATTATAGCACTCTTCATGTCCATCTCATAGGTTTTTAGATTTCCCACTAATTCATCTAGAGACATCTCATCTATATCTTTTTCTTCCTTAATGGTTGTAACTTTCATCTTGAAAGATTTCGGCATGGTTCACAAAATTTTATCCATTGAATCTTTTGTAAAGATGACCTTTCCAATTGAGGTTAATCCATACACAATGGAAGTATATTTAGTGAACATCTTAGCAATAGTCTCTCCTAACTTCATTCTAAAATTCTCATAATCAGTGGAGAGCATAGCTTTTCTAAATTTCTTTACTCGTCTTGTTCCTTTGTGGGCAGTCTTCAAGGCATCCTAGATTTTCTTGGTTGTAGTACATCCAGAGATTCTATTGTACTCGTCTGGTCCAAGCCTACAAATTAGAGTGTTCTTGGCCTTTGCATTCTTTTCGAGTATCTTGTAATCTTTTTCATCATACTCAGCCTTTTTTCTCACTTTTGTCCCATCTTCTTCTTTCTTCATGGGATACTTAGGGCCTTTGATCACCCTGTCCCATAATTCGTAAACTTCTGCTTGCAGGTGATCTTCCATTCGTGCCTTCCACCATTGATAGAATTGTCCATAGAATAATGGTAGCCTTTTGGTGGATTGACCCTCTGAGTGTCCTGTAGGAGGTACAACATTCATCATGATCTTCTCCAAGGTGTTAACCCTTTAATGAGAACCTACTCTGATACCACTTGATAGCTTTGCACGATCTGAGTGTCTATCCAGAGGTATACCGACTTCTCGCCTACGGATAAAACATGTTACCTAACCTGTTCTATAGACTTGTTTTGTGGAATAAAAAAAACAGGAAGGTAAAGGACACAGTAATTTTACATGGAAACCACCCGGCTCAATGGTGATAAAAATCATGACCTACAGACCTGTAGGATTTCCCCCAACAACTTCACTACAACAACGAGCCAACTATAAATTCAAGTTACAGACCTGTAACCTAGAAACTACACTCTTATCCCTTTCTCACAAATCACACTCTTATTAGCAAGCAACATTTAAATAGTAAACTCGTACTAGAAGTTGAATTTACAGCAATTGTTTGTATCAAGTTGTATGCATCTATGTAAGAGGATAAACATATAACTTGATAGAACAAACCTAATACAAGATTTCTAGACTTGTCAACTAGAGAACATTATACAGTAAAATAGTTCCTTCAATCCTTCTTCTTTCACTAAGGACGCAACCCCAGATTTTTAAATATTCTTGGATATAACTTCTTTTCTCAATATTTTGAATTCTCTCTTTGTGGATGCACAAACTT
Source organism: Lycium barbarum (assembly GCF_019175385.1). Classification (NCBI taxonomy): domain Eukaryota; kingdom Viridiplantae; phylum Streptophyta; class Magnoliopsida; order Solanales; family Solanaceae; genus Lycium; species Lycium barbarum. The sequence goes on along the minus strand of NC_083341.1, from coordinate 43,029,423 downwards.
CTTCTTGGAAAAACCTGGGTATTTATAACATTGAAGCTCCACAGGTCAGCTAACACAAACCCTTTCCTAGTGGGTCAATGACACGCACGTAGGGTTTGAGTAGTACTTGGATTTTTGCCTTGTTGAGTCTGCTTCATTTCCTTGTAGAAGGATTACTAATCCCTCCAAATATGGAAAGAAATCTTTCATACTTGACCGCCAAGTTCTTTCCATAATTCTGCAAATCCTTGTTGTTGTAGGACTTGCCCTAGAACATTTTCACAAACCTGTTTCATCCACCTGGTTCGTTTGCCTCTGAATCTCTACACTGTGCAAGATAGAACATGTGTTTGTACATGTTCCACTGATCTCTTTCATTCTTCATCTATCGTTAAACTGCTACTAAGATATTGGCAGGAACAAGTTGACAGACTTGTTTCATATAACTATAAGCTCTATGTCTGCAACTGGTCAACTTCACCTTTGATCACTTTAAACTCTTCTTCATATAATGTCTTCGCATCTATGTCATTCATCCACTGCACCGGATGACCTGTGATAATTTCTCCTTCTGCATATGATGACTCTTTCATATAGAACTTCTTTTACATACTTGTTCTATTTCTTCAATGAACTATTTCTTTCACTGAGTCATCTATTCTCCCTTTGCTACTTTGTTCAGTTGTCTTATTCATTGAATCATTTATGTTGCATAAAGAACATCTCCGTAGGTTGGGTCACTTCTTTCTCTATGCTTGTCTGTATCTGATGGAACAGTATATCCCATATTTCTATACGTCGAATTATTCGTAAGCTTATTGACATGAATTCAAGGACAACGTTATTTTTGGGATATGAAGCAAGGACTTTTAGTACCGATTTTAATAAGTACATGATTTGCTTGTAATTCAAATTAGTGTGGAAATATTAATGGAGATTAGGGATTAATTAACTATGATTAGATTATTAAGTGGAGATTAGTGATTAATTAAGTAGCTAATTAGGTAATTAGAGTGGGCCCTACCATTTTTTAAAAAAAAGGATGAGATATTATAGAGGGACATGTGTCCATTTCATGGGCAGCCTATATAGCCTAAGGTGATGACTAATTCATCAAGCCATAATCCATTTTTCATTCACAAAAGTTGAGTAAGAAAAGAGAAGATCTAAAGCTCTAGAGAGAGAGAGAGTCACGGCCATGGCAGCCACCTAGTGAGCTCTCGGCCAGCACCTCTTCTCCCCCCTTCTACACAATTAAGTTGAGGGAATTCAAGTCCAATTGGAGGAAAAAAAGATGGAGATTACAACAGCCATGGCAACTCACGGCCATGGCTGTTCTTGAAAGAGTTTACATGTTGATAATAAGAGTTATGTTTCTAAGGTAAGATTTCATTCCCTTTTTTATGTTTTAGAAATGATTGGTATTTGTATGAATTGGTGGATGTGGAATTGAAGGAAAAAATGGTGTGTGTTGATGTTGATACTTTGCTTGGGCCGTATGTGGGGCTGTTTTAGACTAGCACTAATGAGTTAATCTTAATTGGTGTTGTTGTTGTTGTCATGGAATAAATGATGAAAGTAAAGGGATTTGATGATTAAAGATGGAGTTATATTTGTTTAGTGGGTTGTTCTTGTTGAATTGAGGGATTAAGGGCTAAAATTATGTATTGTGTTGTTGATCTAGTGAAATTGGAAGACTAAGTGTCATTAAGACTTGTGTTTTGTTGATTGTGATTGACGGGCTGCTTTAGGACTTGTTGTAATGTTAAGATAATTTTCTTTCATATAAGGGCTGAAGCCGTTGTTGTGTCGTTGCTAATGTGAATCACTAATTTGATAAGAAAAGAATGTATAAGATATCGTATGCGAAACGTATGTGGGCTGTTTTAGAGTATCCTCGGATCTTGCTTCGACTAGTTCTTAAAGCGATAACTTAGACGTGCTTTGGTTGTTGTTATGTTGGTTGTTGTATAGTTAGCGTAAATGTGAGAAAATTGAGTGATGTAGGGGAAGTGCTGCCCAATTATCTGGAAATAAGTTACTAACGTTAAAGTACGTTTTATGCCATTTCGTAGCTTAACTATAGTCTTTACGTCTTAATATAGGTTGAGATATTTTGGGCAACGTATACATATCGAGTCATGGATTAAGCGCCAAAGGTATGGAAAGCTAACCCTTCTTTCCTTTTGCCATGATCTTTATGAAACAAACAGACGACGTATATATGTGACTCCAAAGAAGCTCCTTTTCTTAGAGCCTCTAGGATGGCTAATGTTCTTGACTTCCAGAAGCTATTTCATTATGTCTTGATACGTGTATATGATTCCTGAAGTTCTATTTTGATATAATCATTAGTGTCATTCGAAAGGAACTTGATATGACTATCGTCTAAATTTTCAAATGGTAGTTCATTTTGATTATCTTATTGAGTCTCAGATATGATATAATTTGAATATGGTTGCTCACTACTCTACTCGTGCATGCCTCAATACATCTTTCACTGAGTCCCGGGCCAGGATACGTTCTCGTGCACAGTTTCACTGCATTGTTCACCGAATCCCTCACTAGAGGGTCGGGATACGGTATATATATATATATATATATATATATATATATATATGATGTGATGGTGTGATGATGTGATGATGTGATGATATGATGATGTCATTATGGCGCCAAGGATGGTATGTGGCGACCTTCTTCACCGAGTCCTATAATGGGCCGGATATGATATATGATATTGATATGCATGATTTTCATTTCATAAGGCAAGTGTATTGATATTTTAAAAGTCATACTTGTTTACGGTAATCTCTATTTCAGTTATGATCCTCCTTATTGTATTTCATGCTTTATATACTCAGTACATATCTTGTACTGACCCCCCTTCTTCGGGAAGCTGCGTTTCATGCCCGCAGGTACAGATAGTCAGTTTGGTGACCCTTCAGCATAGGACTTCCACTCAGCTGTCTTGGAGAGCTCTGTTGTCCCGGAGTCTAGACTTTTAGTACAGATCTTATGATGTACGTATATGTTTACCCAGGGGTACGGCGGGGCCCTGTCCCATCATATTTAGCTGTCGATACTCTTAGAGGTCTGTAGACATGTGTCTGGGTTGTGTATGAGTTTGTTCAACTGTGTTTATACGATGTACTATGGATATGTTTGTATGTAGTGGCAGCCTTGTTGGCTTGCGCATGATATAGATATGTAGTGGCAGCCTTGTCGGCTTGCGTATCATTTTATGATTTGATCAGTTGTGACTCCTCGGGAGACAGTTATCTGACATATATGTATGATGACGTTATGAACCTTCAGAGTTCTTTTGCAAGTTTCCATATTATTCATAGTTTCAACTTGGCTATATCTAACAGGTACGTATATGAGTGTCCAGCTCGGGCATTAGTCATGGCCCATGGGGTTGGGTCGTGACAAAAGTGGTATCAGAGCAGTTCATCCTTGGAGTGTCTACAGACCGTGTCTAGTAGAGTCTTGTTTATCGGTGTGTTGTGCACCACATCTATAAACAGGAAGCTACAGGACATTTAGGATGTTACCTTTCCTTCTTACTCTAGATCGTGCGATAGAGCCAAGAGATAGGAAATGATATCCCTTATATACTGACCTTTGATTTCAGCATGAGAGTGGTGTCGACAAGAGAAGGTAAATGATGCTACTGGGAGTTACAGAGGTAAGTTATTTCATCGAGGTTACGTTATCAAAAATTGTATATACAGAATGGTGAACCGATCACCATCATGGTAAGTTATTGTAAGTATAGTAAGAAAATGGATTGAATATATGTATATTGTTTATAAGTTTGGTTATAAGGTGCGCACAGAAGAAGCTGAAGGAATCAGTATCGGTAAGCGGAATATAAGTCAGATATAGTGTGAATGTTACAAGTATGAATGAAACCTGCAGTTAAAGATTGAAAGGGAAAATAAACAGGAAAGTGTAATAGTTACAGTTTGAGTTAAACATACGAGGTAAGTTTCATCATTTTTATACTGTTATTGATATGGGGAGCCTTGTGCGGCTATGATACGATATAATATATATGTATATGTTGGCCCTGTGAGGCATTGTTGGTATTTCCTGCGTGCAGGTTTTGAGATAGTAAGAAATACAGAGGAAACTCTGCCATAATTTTTCTAGAAATAAAAAGAGAAAGAGATATAAGTTCGTAATATTCTTGAAAGGCCGCGTCAATAGTAATGATGGGATTTGACTAAAGTTGCGAGTACAGCTGACTCTGAGAAACAAGTTAACTGTTGAATTGATGATAAAAGTAATTATGAGGTCGATGTTAATATGGTAAAAAGAAAAGTTAGGATAATTTGGAAGGGCTTGTGATACTAAGGGATGATTTAGAAAAGGCTGGCAAACCTTAATAGAATGGTATATTATGGAATTGACTGAATTGATAAGCAGGGATAAATTACGACGAGTTTATAGTTAAAAGGAGTAATGGTATGATTGAGACAAGAGTACGAAGGAGGAAGAATTGTGAAGAATATAAATATATTGATAAGACAGCTTGTGTATGAAGGATAAGATTGACCCGAAAGGGTAAAAGGGTTAAATACACCTACTCCACATAGTGTAGTTGAACCATAGTAAGTATCATGAATAAGGTTAAGAAGTGCTACACTACTATAAGACTCATTGCAAACGGGATATAATGTGAATATAATAAGGATTGTTATGAAAATGAGTAAAGCCTAGCGACGAAGTGACTAAAAGATGTGACGTGATCTATGTGATTAAAGTATAAAGGCGAGCTATAGAACGAATAAGAAAGACTTATGGAGTTCTTCTATAGGGAAAGTTTAGAATAAAGATTATGCGATAACGGAAATGATAGCGAGCACAAGTGAAGAAGGAGTTAATTGAAAAAAAAGGAAATAAGAAGAAAGCGAGATAAACAGTGCAGTAATAGGTTATGACATGTATAGCCGAGAACACGAGTAATATAAGTGATGGAACTGTGAAGGACCAAACTATAGCAAGATGAGCAACGAGGTAGAATGAGTGCCAGAAAAAGGATTGGGATGAAAGAACAAGTAGGGAGGAACAGAATACGTTTTGAAAACGAGAAAGGGATATGTATAAGTAGTGTTTTCTGAAGGGTACAGAGGTAGCATGAGATTCCTCGTGTACAAAATAAAAGATGGACATAGACTAGGGAATATTAAAGGAAGCACCCAAGATTGACGTAATTAATTGAGTACGAGTATAAAATAAAAGGGAGATATATAGCTACGAACTTAAAGGTGCAGTACGACGACAAGGTGGTAAGATAAGACCATTATTAAGACAAATTTGATATGATTTTGAGTAAGTTAGAAGTTAGCGTTGGGTACACAACAAGGGTGAAAGAGCATAAGACATAAAGGAGTACTGCGCGTATATGACTTCACCTGTGAAATACTTAAAGGACAGGGACTGTAGGTTGAGGAACAAATGATGAATTTTAAATTCATTAGAGGAAACATATGATACAGGTTGGGATAAAGATACTGTTATAAGAGAGCTTTGAACACTTATCATCAGAATATAAGTGCTGCCTAATTGAGAATTTCGAAAGACTATAAGTACTAATTAATTACTGGTTGGAGTAAGTGGAATGTGGCCTTGGACGAGTTGCTACATGGGTTGCATTACTTGAGTATAGATGATTAGATGGGATTTTGTACTATACATAGAAGAGTTCTCATCGCTTCGAGATTTTGTTAAGATTTCGTACCCAAATAATCAAAGTTATAGATTATAAAGGAAGGACACAGATATGGCACAGTTGGGATCAAATGAATTTGAGATTGGAAATAGGGACATAAAGCAAAATATAAATAGATAATGGTATAAGTACAACCCCAAAGGGGGGAAGCGGGTGAGAGCAAAGTGATATGGATACTCAAACTTCAAGTGAGATCCCATGCTGAAACAAGTCGGTAAGATCTGAAAGCCAGCGATAAACGGATAGTGGTCAAGATGGTATTTGAGACAGTGTTGAGAATTATTTATAAAGATCTTGAATAATATGACATTAAAAGGTAGGTAAAGAGTATGATAAGAGAATGGAAACGAGTAATTTAAGCGATATTATGAAGGATAGCAACGCTATACTGGATTAGAGGTTAGACGTTGGCAATGGGGTTGTTTGCTAATGATACTGTAACTTATAAGTAGCAAAGGAAAAGGGATAGGAAATCTCCTATAGTAGGATATGAGAAAATCAAATGGTGAATAAAGGAAGGGAAAGGAATATGACAAGATAGACAGCAAGTGAGTTTTAGTACAAATAAGATATGTAAAGCAGAATGAACCAGGAGAAGGAAAGACTATGACTAAGATTGGATGTACTTTGTACAAATTATACAAGTATAGTTATACAACCTACGAGTATTTGTATGCTAAGAATGAGACCAAGTGATTACTTGATAAGAAGAGTAAGGATTCGGTAATAACAATACGGTTGCGATATTTTGGATACATTAATGAAAGGTGTAAGATGGTTTGGACCAAGGTACCGAGATAGGATTAGTACTGACGGCAAAAGCCATAGTTGAGCCCCGATATCAATTTAAAGATACAGGAGGAGAATGTAAGGTCTGCATAAGGACTACTGAGACGACACTAAGACATCTCTTGGGCTCATTTGAGCACTTACGCATATTCTGATGCGTAATAGGGGGACTAAGAGCAAAGTCTGAGTAAAGGGGCAATAGAAGAGTCTGAAGTAAAAGATAAAGAAGCGACATGAGATAATATGGCTAAAGTGTTATAAGTTGGATTGAGGGAAATGGTTTAAGCGAGACGATCAGAACAAGCGGGTTACTAGATGACAGTGAATTTATATGTCAAATCAAAAGAAATTCTTTCATAATTATACCAGTTAATGATAGTCAGATCACAGAGCAGCTATGTAAAGTTATAAAACGAGGAAACTCCAGCGCTACTTGATAGCCAGCTCTAAGGATTGAGATTAAGAGCTAAAAGCAAAGTGACAGTTAAAAACTTTTAAAAGAAAGTCGAAGAGTAACACAGGATGCTGAAGATTCCAGAATATGGACAGTACAGTAGAGCAATGTAAGGTTATTGAAGTAAAATAATGCTACACCAAGGGAAATTTCGTTTTACTCATAGAATCAGCGAAGGGTCTACAGGTTACCAGAGGCACGAAATACTCCAGGGATAGTAAATTCTAATAAATCGGTGAGGGACGTCTGCGCGTTATAAAAATCTTATTTAAAGATTAAGAGGTAAGATGAAGTGAACGATACAACTTAGGGGAGCAACTATAGAAGAAGAAAGAGTCGAGTTATTACTAAGTGCAACAGGGAAAGAGTAAGATTTCAGCGGAGGAGCTCACAATACAACCGTCGACCAACTGCGAAATGAAAGGGAGAGTAAAGACAACGACGTGGAATTACCACCTCGAGAGGCAAGGGCAAGGACAAATATTATGGAAATGGTTACTGAGAGAGCTGGAATGCGTTATAATAAAGTGAAGGGATCGACCAATGAAAGAGGCATGTGAAGGGCATCATTCAGTAAAAGAATATTTAAGGAAGTATTGGGAACGCAGGACTAGTTTCACATTCGAGGACGAATGTTCCAAAGGGGGGAAGGATGTTATATCCCGTATTTTTATACGTCGAATTATTCGTAAGCTTGTTGACATGAATTCAAGGACAAGGTTATTTTTGGGATATGAGGCAAGGACTTTTAATACCGATTTTAATAAGTACGCGATTTGCTTATAATTCCAATTAGTGTGGAAATATTAATGGAGATTAGGGATTAATTAACTATGACTAGATTATTAAGTGGAGATTAGTGATTAATTAAGTAGCTAATTAGGTAATTAGAGTGGGTCCCACTGTTTTTAAAAAAAAAGGATGAGTCATTATAGAGGGACATGTGTCCATTTCATGGGCAGCCTATATAGCTTAAGGTGATGACTAATTCATCAAGCCATAATCCATTTTTCATTCACGAAAGTTGAGTAAGGAAAGAGAAGTTCCAAAGCTCTAGAGAGAGAGAGAGAGAGTCACGGCCATGAAAGCCACCTAGTGAGCTCTCGGCCAGCTCCTCTTCTCCCCCCATCTACACAATTAAGTTGAGGGAATTCAAGTCCAATTGGAGGAATAAAAGATGGAGATTACAACAGCCATGGCAACTCACGGCCATGGCTGTTCTTGAAAGAGTTTACATGTTGATAATAAGAGCTTTGTTTCTAAGGTAAGATTTCATTCCCTTTTTCATGTTTTAGAAATGATTAGTCTTTGTATCAATTGGTGGTTGTGAAATTGAAAGCAAAAATGGTGTGTGTTGATGTTGAAACTTTTCTTGGGCCGTATGTGGGGCTGTTTTAGACTAGCAATAATGAGTTAATTTTAATTGGTGTTGTTGTTGTTGTCATGGAATAAATGATGAAAGTAAAGGGATTTGATGATTAAAGATGGAGTTATATTTGTTTAGTAGGTTGTTCTTGTTGAATTGAGGGATTAAGGGTTAAGATTATGTATTGTGTTGTTGATCTTGTGAAATTGGAAGACTAAGTGCCGTTAAGACTTGTGTTGTGTTGATTGTGATTGACGGGCTGCTTTAGGACTTGTTGTAATGTTAAGATAATTTTCTTGCATATAAGGGCTGAAGCCGTTGTTGTGTCGTTGCTATTGTGAATCACTAATTTGATAAGAAAAGAATGTATAAGATATCTTATGCGAAACATATGTGGGCTGTTTTGGAGTATCCTCGGATCTTGCTTCGACTAGTTCTTAATGCGATAACCTAGACGTGCTTTGGTTGTTGTTATGTTGGTTGTTGTATAGTTGGCTTAAATGTGAGGAAATTGAGTGATGTAGGGGAAGTGCTACCCAATTGTCTGGAAATAAGTTAATAATGTTAAAGTACGTTTTATGCCATTTCGTAGCTTAACTATAGTCTTGACGTCTTAATATAGGTTGAGATATTTTGGGCAACGTGTACATATCGAGTCATGGATTAAGCGCCAAAGGTATGTAAAGCTAACCCTTCTTTCCTTTTGGCATGATCTTGATGAAACAAACAGACGACGTATATATATGACTCCAATGAAGCTCCTATTCTTAGAGCCTCTAGGATGGCCAATGTTCTTGACTTCTAAAAGCTATTTCATTAGGTCTTGATACGTGTATATGATTCCAGAAGTTCTATTTTAATATAATCCGTAGTAACATTCGAAAGGTACTTGATATGACGATCGTCTAAATTTTCAAATGATGGTTCATTTTGATTATCTTATTGAGTCTCAGATATGATTTAATTTGCATATGGTTCTCACTACTCTACTCGTGCATGCCTCAATACATCTTTCACTGAGTCCCGGACCAGGATACGTTCTCGTGCACAGTTTCACTACATTGTTCATCGAGTCCCTCACTAGAGGGCCGGGATACGGTATATATATATATGATGTGATGATGTGATGATGTGATGATATGATGATGTGATTATGGCGCCAAGGATGGTATGTGGCGACCTTATTCACCGAGTCCCATAATGGGCCGGATATGATATATGATATTGATATGCATGATTTTCATTTCATAAGGCAAGTGTATTGATATTTTAAAAGTCATACTTGTTTCCGATAATCTCTATTTCAGTTATGATCCTCTTTATTGTATTTCATGCTTTATATACTCAGTACATATCTCGTACTGACCCCCCTTCTTCGGGGGGCTGTGTTTCATGCCCGCAGGTACAGATAGTCGGTTTGGTGACCCTTCAGCATAGGACTTCCACTCAGCTGTCTTGGAGAGCTCTGTTGTCCCGGAGCCTAGACTTTTGGTACAGATCTTATGATGTACGTATATGTTTACCCAGGGGTACGGCGGGGCCATGTCCAGTCATATTTCGCTATCGATACTCTTAGAGGTCTTTAGACATGTGTGTGGGTTGTGTATAAGTTTGTTCAGCAGTGTCTATACGATGTGCTATGGATATGTTCGTATGTAGTGGCAGCCTTGTCGGCTTGCGCATGATATTGATATGTAGTGGCAGCCTTGTCGGCTTGCGTATCATTTTATGATTTGATCAGTTGTGACTCCTCAGGAGACAGTTATCTGACATATATATATGATGACGTTATGAACCGTCGGAGTTCTTTTGCATGTTTCTATATTGTTCATAGTTTCAACTTGGCTATATCTAACAGGTACGTATATGAGTGTCCTGCTCGGGCACTAGTCATGGCCCATGGGGTTGGGTCATGACAGAACATCTTAGTGGACCTGATTCATGTGCATTACTTGCAGCTCTCTCTTGTGATCGATCAGGTCCTTGTACTAGTTCCATGTACATTGAATTCTTGCTCATTCAGACATTGCACAATGTTTGGAACATCTTCTTCAATTAGCCATAGGTATATCCTGGTTTTTCTTCATGGTATCACGGTCACTCATCTTTTGTCAATCGTTAAAACTCATTTATGCATTCGTCTAGCTAATTCCAACAATGTTCCTCATCTTCCGCAACTGCCATAGTATGATAGTAAGAGCAGCCTAATATTGTGGTTTAAGCTTAAAAACACATTTTACCCTCCACCACTAGCAATTGCTTGATCGATCTTCACAGAAGGACCTTGTACGCCTTCTACAGAAGCAAAGAGTTTCCAGATATCTGAGGCATAGTGTCCTGTTAAAAATAGATGAGTCATAGTTTCTTGTTGATGATCCCTGCAACATCTACATTTAGAAACTATTGAGATACATATCCTTGCTGATGTATCATCAACTGGTAATTTCAATTTCCAGACTCTCCATAAGAAAAATGATATTTTGTAAGGCAAGCCTTTTTACACACAGATGGTTATAAAAGTAGTTTTCTATTGTTTATATCTTAACAACTCCCATGCACTACTTACACAATACTTACAAAGGAAAACAGATGGAACCACAACAAAAACCTAACCTAGACAACTAAAGAACTCAATGATAAATCTTGATAAGCTTCGGTTCTTTGTCGACTTGAAGTTGGCTCTCTTGAGACAAATTGTTGATAGCGCTAACTTAGCCTCTCATTGGAATGTTGTGATTTGTGAGTTCCAAATCTTGTTTGTGCTATGTATATATAGAAGTAGTTGCCAACCATTAATTGTTGCATCCAACCAAGTTTTTGTTTCATAATTGTACCCGAATACCAAACCTTATTTGACTTGGATCTTCCTTCTTTCCTTGCGTGCACGTCAGCTATTGTCTTTCTATTTCAATGTTAATTCCATGTTGATCAATTATGGTACTTATGGAAATATTACCATAACTTGAAATAATAAGAATCAGTCTATATTTTGTCTTCTCTTATGTCTGTGACCATGGGAATAGTAAGACCCTTCGTGATCATTTCCCACAGTGTAGGATCTTCACCTACTATGAAGTCTTCTGTTCTTACTTTCCACTAGCCATAATATTTTTCGTTGAAGCATGGCAGTCTTGTGGTTGATTGGCCTTCTTGTACTCCAGGAGGTGCAACAATCTTTCAAGGTTCTAGTCTTTTGTAGAACGATCTAGCTCTGATACTATTTGTTAGGATCTAGCTACTTTCTATGGACTAGAACCGGGTTCTTTGAGATACTATGCAACAAGGTAAATTGCAGAATATAAATCAACAGAAGAATTTAATGTGGAAACGCTCCTTGCTCAAGGGAAGAAAACCACGACCTACCCAGTAGGAATTTTCCCAAACTCTTCACTAAATTAGTCCACAAATTTAAGGTCTACAATCTCGCTTGCAATACCTATGGAACTATTCCAAACAGTTTCGCCTCTACCCTCTTAACGCTCAACAGTTCCAAATTGCTAGTAACAGTCAATGACTCTACCCAGTCAAAAAGTCCCTTACAACTCATACTAAACACCTATTATACAATTCTCACAAAGGTAAATAGATAGAACCACAACTAGAACCTAACTATTACAACAAAAGAACTTGATGATAAATCTTGATAAGATCAAATTCTTCATTGATGTGTAGTTGGCTCTATAGAGACTCAAGTGTTGGATCCACTTACCTGTGCCTCATGTTGGACGGTTGTCATGTGGTTGTGGTTAAGCTCCAAAGCTTTTTCGTGTTGTATTATATCGAATTAGTTACGCCTTGTTGTCACGACCCAAACCGGAGGGCCGCGACTGACACCTACTCAGTTGAGTGTCATACTACCATTTTATTCATGAGTCAACTTTTTGTAAACCTTTAAATTATGAAATGACGCTTCCGTCATGTAAAACATGAAAAGCTTTTTAATAAAACTCTTTCATCTAATCAGGGACTTCTCCCTTATTGTTAATTCCAAGCAAACCTTTAGTCACAATAAAATCTTTAAAACAATGCATATGAACACATTGACCTACATGGCCGCTTTACACAACTGTCAATATCTCGACGCATTATCCACAGGACACTGTCTGCAAAAGTCTCTAATAGGTAACAAGATACCATAACATAAGTTGGGACAGGGCCCTACTATACCCGTAATGCATCTGACTCAAGGACATACATAAGTACTCTGACTCGGCAACACTCTGAACAAAAACACCAATCCAGCTGATAGCCTGGAACATCCTATAGCAAATGTCCTCTACTCATCTATATACACCTGCGCGTGGCATGAAACACAGTGCCCCCAGGCAAGGGAAGTCAGTAAGAATAATGTACCGAGTATGTAAGGCATAATTGAAACAATACATCTCAACTCGAATGATAAAAGAGTAACAGACTCAATCTGTACCTGTAACCAACACTGAGAATCATGTATGTGCATATGAACTTTTAAAACATCATGTGTATATATATAATGCATACCTTCGGGCATAATATCATAATGGCCCCGTCGGGCATCATAATCATCGTGGATTAACTGATCAGGTGGTTTGCGTATATAATGCCATAGCCCTTCCCTCTCCCCAAAAAATCATGTCATACATATATATATAAGTGTGCAAATGCATGATAATATTTGTAAAACATCAAAAGACTCCCTTCGGAACAAATTTTAGTTAAAAATGGGAACTTCTTCTCCTTTTCATTCGTCTCCTTCGAGACATAAAAATAAAATATGAAATGCATATGAATAAAGAAGCCTTATGAATGTCCCCTTCGGGATTTAGACATCGTTATGAAAACGTACAACTTCTGGATGCCCCTTCGGGACTGAAGAAGTCAAGGAACTCAGGATATGAACAACACCAATATAAACATAGGGACACGAGCTCCTACATCTAGGAATGGATTCATTATGAGTATCGCCACGTTCGTACTTATCATAGATCATGCCAAAATGAAAGAAGTAATAGCCTTAACATACCTCAATCTCCTCAAGCTACAATACTTCCCAACGCAGCACACAATGGGGTTTAATCTTCATAAGCCCAACAAGGCATATGGTTAATACCATTCGGAGACTTAGTCGAATCTTCACACTAGCAACTCGTTTATATAAATTTTGGCAGCATCTTCACTATAACCTTAACTTCCTCCAATTTCATATATCAGCAACAACAACTACAACAACCAAATACTATATTTGTACTAACAATATCGTCAAGCAATCAAGGAGCGACGAGCTCCCGAGGCTATATACAATGGTGTACTCCACACCTGACCTCCTTTTAACTACAATCAAGCTCTAAACGAGCTACCAACCCCTCACCCCCCCCCCCCCAACTGATCTCCATACAATAAGGAAACAACCCATAACCTACTTATATACAATTACTACAATTTCAACTCACGGCTTCCGATCACCGTCCCGTGAGTTTTTACCGAAAACATACCTTGAACGCTCATACAAGCTCGTGGAATATTATAGATGTCAAATTGTATCTTTGGTGCTTCCTAGCCAACGGTAATCCGGTAGATTCCACACAACTCTATGAAATCTTATTTCTTGCTGGGCTTAAAAGGATCAATGCCATGTTTGGGGTGTATTGATACTGAAATATATATCGTAGTGACTTGCTGGTCATGGTTATTGTTTAGGAGAATTATTTCCCCATCCCTTATAAAAATGGAACGGTACATAAAATGAAAACAAGATTCTATATAAGTTGGCTAAGAAATTTTGATACCAACTGAATGTTTAAAAATTAAACACGTAGAGACTAACAGATTTTTCAAAATGTCAAAGTAATCCATAAAGCACTAGGCAGCAAATGAGGCATTAGATGGCAAAACGGCACTAGGTGGCAAAAAGCAGTAAGTGGCAAATAAATTTCTATCCTAGCTTACTCATTTAATGGGTAAAAATATTTATTTAATGAAAAGATAAGACTTGCACGCTAAAAAATATGTAGATAATTATTATGCATGGTAACAAAAATATGTTTTATCAAAATTATAATTTTCCAACCTAATATGAAGAGGACAAATTTTTGTACTATTAATCCTCAAATCGGTAAAAGATACCTTTCATTTCTTCTGAGAAAATAATTTCTATCTTAATAATAACTAAAATCCCATTTTTAAACTTACTCCTATCAAATCCATAATTTAAAACATATCCGAGAAGTAGTAATAGTAGTAACTATTAAAATAATTATATTTATCAAACTGTTACAAGAAAATATTTGACTTAAAAGAAGATTGCATATCAAGGCAATATATATATCAGTTTCAAAGTTCGTCAAACTTATAGGATCTTATATCTATAACCTCATGTATGGCCCTAATCCCTTCCAACTCATTGGTTTTACTATGACGCATCCTAACTTGAAGGTACGAGGTGTTACACTTATCTTTTTGGAATCAAACCAAGTACTGGTTTTATAATTTCACCCGAAAACCAACCCTTTTTTGACTTGGATCTCTTTATTTCCATGTATGCGCGTCGGCTTCCCCTTTTCCTACTTCAATGCTAATTCACTGTGTTAAAATTATGGTAGGGATTCCATACAATTAAACTCTGAAATCCTCATAGAATAGGAATGATTCAAATACGAATTCTCCTAGTCAGTTATGAAATTGCTCTACGACAGTCTTCAGTGTACCTCGATAAGGATTAGTTCCTTTGAGCAGTTCCTCTGATGTTGGGACAACTTTATTGAATCCTTTGGAAATCTGTTTGGACTTTTGGTTAGTCAATGTCTTCATTATGTCTCCCTTGTGCTTGATTGTCTTTTGGGGTGCATTGTTTTTCAAATCATTAAAATATCATTTTAAGCTCAGCAACATTACTAAATCAGTATCAACTCAACAATATGTTCAAAATCATGTCCTCATATGCCTCAAATTTCTACTCTGACTTCAAAGCCTATTTTTCACTCAATTTACAACCAATTCATCTCTTTTATGAAAACTCACCTCCTACACAATGCCGAAGGTAGGGTTAGTGACTGGAGTGAAGTCGTAAAAAGGTAGTTGCACTGGAAGGTGCGGCTAGATGACCTCCTTTTCAAGGAGACCTAATGCTTGTTGAGTTGTGAATATTATGTATAAAATGGATAAAATATACTTAAACACCATTAAAGTGATCAATATGTAAGGAAAAATATAGCTAAAGCATATACTTCTAGTCGCCAACCAATCAACATGACCTTATTAAAGTCACACACTGACAAGGAAAGTAACCTTAGACCTCGTCTCCAGTTACAACCGTACTTGTATACTTAGTTGTGTATTGATTTAGTTAATCATTATTTTTAGTCCTTAGTTATATAATCCAAACATCTTCCTATTTAAGGTAATCGTTAAGTTAACCAATTACACACATAATTGCATCTTTCACACGCACTGAAGATTCTTTGCGGATTCGATCAACTCATAAGAGTCACTATATTTCTAGAGACCATGTTATACCTTGTGTTGTAATTTAGACGTATCAATAAGTTGAAAGTTTTGGCATAGTTCTAGTTATAGGGGAGACGCAACCGAAGTTTAAAGAATTCTGAGGGTTCATCAAGTTTTAAATCATGGAATAGCAATGAAAGTGAAAGATTGCCTAAATTTCCTCATATCCCTAAGAACAAACACAACACAACGTTTGCAGATGAATTCTCCTAAGTACGGAAGAATGTAAAGCATCTTAAGTTTAAACCTTAATTGTGGCTAGTCACAAATTTAAGGACGTGATTAAAGTATCCTCGAAGTGTAAATAGATTAACACGAGGGTGGTGGAGTATTTAGGGTATGATAATGTAAGTAAAATATCGCTTGCAAGTGGTTGGTGGGTAACAACAAATAACAAAGTCAAAATTAAAGTTGGAAATTGAGATGAAGCATTAGGGAATCTTACGATGCTCGCATGACGCAGGAACCTTACCACGAGGCATCAAATTGACTCCCATTATGAGCCTCATTGTAAGAATCTAGACTTGGAGGAAACCAAGAAGCCTGGTGTAGCAAGGCCATTCTGTGAAGGCCCAGACCCATTAGGTAATTTTTCATGAGCTTAGTACGAGGAATCTTTAAGCTATATACATGCATTCAGGGAGAGAGGGCATGTTGTATAAATTATTGGAGAAACTTTCACTCAATTATTTCGAGGTTTAACATCCAAAAACATTGAATTTCTTCAAATTTCATCAAAGTTTCAAGAATCTTCCAAGATTGAGATTTTAGGTTTGGACTCTCAAAGGTAATCCAACAAAAAGCTTCATATCTAGGCTATTTGAATATATTTTTGTGGGTAAGGCTTGTTATTCGAATATGTTTTGAAATAAACCAAGATATAAGTATTTATAAAATTGGTGGATCTTGTGAAGAAGATAAATAGTTAATTGAAGTTAATAAATGAGTTGGCTAGTAACTCTAAGGACTCAAATAACTTAGTAAGAATTAATTAGGTAATTAATAAGGTCGAACTACCGCGTTATTGAGGGGATAGGTATTTGGATGTCTTAAAATCAATATTTGAACCCTAGATGATTCATGTTGTATTTGTATGAACACTAGTCGATAGAAAAGAATTATGTTAATGTAGATTGGTCGAATTAGTTTGTGCGGGAGATTGAATGTTTGGTTAACACCAAGAATTGAGGTACGTGGAGGCCCAAACTTTCTTAAGGTATTTTCCTAAATGTCATACTTTCAAATGTATTCCTACATGTGAGTACATTCTCGTGGAGACGAGCGAATGTGCATTGCACCATAAAATGGAACCAGTTGTCAAACAAACTATTTATGAGATGGATGCCTAAACTTGAAAGGAATTAGAAATGACTTGACATGTATACCTACGATTATTTTATTTTTTTATTTAAAATTTAAAACCTTCTAGCAGATTGCTAGTGGTGTTTTATTCCAAAATCAAAATATTTACACAGATAGGAAAAGATAATAACAATGCAAAACAAACTAAATAGAAAAGAAACTACTCTAAGCTAAAGACACTGTAAACAAGATCAAAGTGCTGCAAACTGGTGGCATGCTGCAAGTTCTCTTATTTTGGGATGATAACACTATCAGACACCTCAAAGCTCTCACCAGGTGTTATGTTATTGGACCCCATGATAATTCAAAAATGTTATCAGACCCCATGATAATTCAAACAAGAGTAAAGCTGCATATGCAATCTGCTGTTGTCCATAATCCTGAATAGACAAGTTGAACCCCTTTCACTATCTATAGTGATCATAACATGGTTGTTGTAAACTCCTAATCCAAGCCTGCTAGAAGAATGAGCAGTAGAACTGCTAATACCACTATCTAGCTAGGCCAGTCTTAGTAGTTACTAGTCATATTACAATCTGATGATGAGTAGTGAGCATGAATTAAAGTGCAAAAAATCCTTCTTCAATCTGGTTCCCTTTCCTTATTTGTTTTGAACCTGAAGTTAGGCATCATAGGTTTATCCATATTTAGCAACCTCCTTCCTGTAGGTATGAGTTCCTGAAAATTGTTAACTTGTAATGTACCTGCACAATTGAACACACTGTTAGCTAGAAAACCTGCTACTGTATTGCCCTCCCTCAGGACATGGACAAACTGGACTTGTCCTCTCTTTCTCCACTCTTTAATCTTATACACCTCCATCCTAACTTTCCAAGAAGTTTCCCAGTCTCCTTGAATGATGTTCACCATAGCAAGAGAGTCAGATTCCATGATCACAGGTAATACTTGTTTATTAACACAATATTGCAAACCATCATGAATTGCAATTGCTTCTGCACATATATTTGTTGTTTCAGCTATTCTTCTAGCAGCAACATGAACCAGATCACCTCTTTCATATCTAATACAAAAAGCAGCTGAGCTTTGGCCTGGCTTACCCCTTGATGCACCATCAGTAGTGCACTTAACCAGCCTACACTTGGACATCTCCATTGTACCATTTGACCTCTTACTCTAGGCTGAAGTCCTTCTAAGAGCTGTACCATTTGAGGCCAAGTATGTGGGACATTCTTCAACCATGGATATAGACTACTTATCAAGTTATGAATGTTCTAATTAATTCAGTAAATGACTTTGCTCTTACTCATTCGTGCTCCATTCATGAGTGCATTTCTTCTCTTCCACAATTGCCAGCAGATGAATGATGGTATTGCTTCAAAAACTGAAACACGATAGTTTAAATGTTGAGTTATATTGTGTATGATTTCCAAACTATAAAATAAATTCATGATTATTAGGATGTCAAAGTGTAATAATATTATATTAACAAAATTGAAATCCTTCATGTTCAAGATACTTTGTGAGGTTATAAGTCCTGGTAAGCAAGAGAACAAGAGTGTCAAATGAAATGAATATAAACCATGGTAAGTGAGAGGTTGTCTTACCAATCGAGAAAAAACAGGGCATATAAAATGTGTATAAGTCCCCCATCAATCGGGAGGTTGGATCAAGGCCATTTAAAACGAATGGTGAAATCATGATAAGTATAAAAAAGAAAACGATAGAAAGAATCTATAACTACAAATGATGTCTAAACGATAAGTTTTATTATTGATGTTATATATGATTCCATCATGACTAATGTCTTGATATGGTTTGATAAATGTTTCTGAGTTTTGCTAACACATATAAATATATCATTCATGTTTTCTTCAAGACTTGTCTAACCTTTTATTAGCGAGATTTATGGAACATACTAAGTATCATTTTACTCAAGCTTTTTGTCACGTGTTGTTTAATTTTTTTTAGAGACAAGTAATCTAGATAACGGACAAATGAGGAAGGATTATCATCATCCAGCTTTATTTTTGGTGAGCATCATCTCATAACCAGGTGGTGGCCTGTTCTATTGTCATTCTTTTGTATGGTCGAGTTGTGCTCGTACATTTTTTTCATTCAGTTGTCATAGAGGTTTAAATGTAGAGTGAGTTCTATTTTGTGATTAGTTAAAGGGTATTACATGTCATTCATGAATAAAATATGTATTTCTATTATATGGGATGGTTGATGGCCCAATCTCTATGTTATATGTTCTAAATGGTATTTTATTTGACATGTTAATGTGATTGAGCATGCATGGGTTGTTAAGTTCCATATAGGTGGGATGAGGAGAAATTAGTCTCTTTATATGATTTTGGGAAATTCTCGCCTCTTGAGCTTACTTTTGGGGTTGGTTAGGGCAAAAAGTCATTTTTTTTAATATCGGATATCAATCACATGCTCTTCTAATTTTGATGTGTGACACCTTTCCTTCAGTCATTCCAATTCTTTCTCGAAAGACTAGACAGAAAATCCAAAACTAAATTTGAAACATGACCTCAAGCAGGGTTGGATAAGGAGGTCAAAAGGAACTTCTAGGAGGATCAAGATGAGGTTGTGTGTGGTATTCCTCCCTCTAAGAAGCTATTCTTTGGCGGCGATTTCAATTGCCATATCGGAGTGTCCTCCGGGGGCTATGAAGATTTGCATGGAGGCTTCATGTAATGACCCGTTTAGTTATTATAGTGTTTTGACCCATTTAACCTTGTTGGCCCTTCCCCAAGTCTCGTTGGTATGATCTATGACTTAATGAAGTCATTGGGTTGGTTTCCGCAAGGTTCGAGGGTAAATTGAGTCATTGATGGAGAAGCTAGTTAAGTTCGCGAGTTAGAGTTGACCACGGTCAACGCCGGGTTAAGGTGACCCCATGTCAATGTTTTTGAAGTTCCAACTTGTTAATATGATGATTTTGAACTTTTCCACAAGTGTTGGTAAGGTTCTAAAGAGTTTCAGATGGGTTTGGGTTTTGTCGCGCTCGTATTCGATGTTTTCGCTGTAGGTCTGTGGATAGAAACGGCTTCATATTGATCAAAACGACCTTTTTCTAGTGAGGTTTGAACCATTAGATCTGTATTGAAATTACGAAGCCATAGCAAAAAGAATCGTCGCGTTTGGCCTCCGTATGAGGGAGTTGTTGTTACACCCTGTATCTTCAAAGAAGCACTTATCAAATTTGAAATATAAGTACGTTGAGTTATGGTTAAGTAAAACCACTTTGGAATATAAGGAGCAAGCATTATTAAGTATATTTAATGAGTGAAGGATGTACATAAGGTATACCGGAAGGTTTTATAAGGAAATGAGTGGAAGAAATGGAGTAGTACGACTTTGGAGAAAGGATGGGTAAAGTTTAGTGAAAATTTTGGCCCAACTTGAGGGAAGAATATCTCTTGGCATATAAAGTGTTTTAAGGTGTTTCAAAAGCCTAAAATGAAGTTCGTCGAGTCTAGTTTCCAACGCAATGAAACCGCTCATCGATAGGACATCAGAGTAGAGAATTATAGACGTTACAAGTCGGGATGACAGAGCAGAAACGCATGCTACAGTAACTGGCGTGATACAGACTGCTACAGTACTCGGTGTGAACAGTAAAAATCAGAAAACTTAAAAACGAAAATCTGATTTTTTTCACTCATTTTCTACCACCTTCTCTCCCTAAATTCTCTCTACACATCCCCAAAACTCTTTCTACCAAAGTCATGAAGGTCTAAGATCAAATTCAAGTGATAATATCCAAATTCAACCTCAAAAGTTAACCTTGGTAAGGAAGAACGCCTCTATAGCGTTGTGTTACGTTTAAAGGTGATTGAAAGTTGAATCAGCGGCGGATCTCGAATGGTATTTACTATTTAAGGTAAGTTTAACATCCTCTTGGTTGTGATTAAGCTTAATTCCATGTGGGTGAGATTGTTTATAGCAAAATACTACAAGATAGCATTGAAATAGCCTAAGATATGGATACTGTTTGTTAGGCTGTTTTGAGGTGATAAATATGGTTTGTGATGTCTGAAAATTATGGAATACAACATGATTGTGATATGGTCTATGTTTTTATTTGTATATATATGTTTACCAAGTGAATCGGTGAAAGAAACATATGAAATTTGAGATTGAAAGTGATGTTGTTAATGTTGGTATTGATGTTGTTGTTGTTGCTTGCTGAATTGTAATAGCGGGCTAGGCATATAAACAGGGGAGATGCTGCCGAAACGTCGGCAGATTCCAGGAAAAGTTAATTTAAAGGCTTAAGATAAGCACTTGATAATGCGCCTAACAATAGTATGAATTCCCTTGATTGTAGATTTGCGAGTTCGAGAAGTAGAAGTTGGGCGAATAGATAAGCTTCAAGGTATGTAAAGCTATCCCTTCTTCTTTCTTTGGCATGAATTACATAAAGTGAATAAACGACGAACACATGTGACTCCAATGAACTCTATTTCTCAGTAGTACTTGACATGATAGTTGTCTTTGGTCCCCAAAGTGTTAGTTCATCCTATCTGTACTCTCGAATCCCAAATGATGATTCATTTTGTACATGATTTCCCCTAATACTAAGTGTTCTCACATCGACAATAATTTTTCCAAAAGATATTCTTAGATAACATGATTGTGCATTCACAAAAGAGTCTATATACAGGATCATGAGTTACTAATGAAAGGCTTGGCATTCGCATATATTTATATAACCGAGTCCCTTACTAAAGGGCTGGGTACGATATATATTTATATAACCGAGTCCCTTACTAAAGGGCTAGGTACGGTATATATTTATATATCCGAGTCCCTTACTAAAGGGCTAGGTACGGTATGTATTTATATAATCGAGTCCCTTACTAAAAGGTCGGGTACGGTATATATTTATATAACCGAGTACCTTACTAAAGGGCCAGGTTCGGTATAAATTTATATAACCGAGTTTCCATAATGGGCCGGGTATGGTATATATTTATATAACCGAGTCCCTTACTAAAGGGTCGGGTACGGTATATATTTATATAATCGAGTCCCATAATGGGTCGGGTACGGTATATATTTATATAACCGAGTCCCATAATGGGCCGGGTACGGTATACACAGTATATATATGCATGACTCACTACATAAGGTATAGATGCATTGGTATCCCTTGACTATCACACTTATCTCATGTCATCTTTTCACTCAGTCATGATCTTCACTACTGTGCTTCATGCTTTACATATTCAGTATATTTTTCCTACTGACCCCCTTTCTTCGGGGGCTACGTTTCATGCCCGCAGGTACAGACACTCAGTTTGGAGAGCTCTATTGTTTCGGAGCTTGAGTCATTTTGGTAAAGATCCTTTTGATATAGACTTATGCATATTCAGGGGTACGTCGGGGCCCTGACCCGTCATATGTCATGGTTATACTCTTAGAGGTCTGTAGACATGTGTGGGTCATATATATGTTTTGAAAGCTATATCGACGCAGTTCGCTTTGGATATTTCGGTATATAGTGGCAGCCTTGTCGGCTTGCACATTTTGTTATGTTTTGGTTAACTGTGACTCCCCAAGAGACAGGTTCATTCTGAAATATGACATTATCAGCCTACAGCATGCTTGTATAATTTCCATATTGTCCTTAGTTCAGTTTGATTATATCTAGCAGCTTCGTATACGAGTGTCCAGCTCGGGCACTAGCCATGGCCCATTGGCTTGGGTCGTGACAGTTATGCCTATTTTCATTCGGGCTGTTCCAACTGGCCGCTGGCAGCGACAAAAGGGCCCCCATAGCGGTACCGCTACAGCCACCAACTAGCCGCTGCAGCGACCGACGGGGGGCAGCAAGCCCTTTTTAATGCCTCAACTCCTAACCATTATCCCCAAGACCCCAAAGTCAGTTTTCAAGTGAGAAAGAGGCAAAATTCATTCCATTCTTTGGTGAAAGCATCATGGTGGGTAAGTCCCCATCTTTATTTGTTCTTTTTCCTTTCTTCTTCAAGTTTCATGATTATTTTAAGGTCCATCAATGGTGGGTGAAAATCCTAGAACCCTAGAATTAGCAATCCCTTAATAATTGGTGGGTTGTTTATTTTGTGGTTGATTGATCATCTAGCCGTATAGATTATAACTTTCTAGGAAGGGAATTTGACTTCCTATGGTTGAAATTGCATATTGAGACATTGGGTTCTAATAAAAATGGAAATTTTATCCTAAAATCTGTTTGAAAGGGTAAATTGATTAGAAACCCATGGATTGAACGTTAATGATTGTAGAGATAGAAGTTATGATAAATTCACCATTAAAGGATGCTTTCATCCATTGAAGAGGGTAGAAGTAATTGGGTCTTCTTCCCCAAATTGTTGTTATTCTTTAAATAGATGGTTTGTTGCTTACTTAGCATCATATTGTCAGACTTTGATCGTTATGAGGCGTATCAGAAATAGAATACTCGTGTGGAGTAGTTCGTGGCTCCTGTTTTGCATTCCAAGTAGGTTATGGCTTACTTTAGTTAGACTTTGATTAGCGAAATGTACATATTGTGTAGAATTGATGGGAAAAAGCATGATTAGGTCTTCAGACATTGGGTTTTGGTTGGATATTAGCTAGGTTTGTATGACTTCTGATTTTGTGGGCTCACCGCCGTTACTTTATGTACTGAAATATGAGGTGTAGTTGTATTCATATTGTGGTGATTTGGGATGGATTTTTATTAGGTTGATTGTTGTTGATGGTGGCTTGTTGCCCTATTATTGTGATTAGACTTGTTGCCTAAATTGTCGTGTTGTACTCAGTTCTCTCTTATTGTGACATATATTATCGGAGAAAGGAAGGATAATGAGTTTAGGCAAGAATTTTGATATAAACTTATGACAGTATGTAGATGAAAACATAATGTATGATTTATTGTTGATGATAATATATAGAAAAGTGTAGCATCTTGGTGATACAAGGTTTAGTTGTGAGGCATACTCGCCATGTGTGGAAGTAAAGAGGGACATAGACTCTTATGTTGGTGAGACGGTTTGTATGATTCATTTCATGGTTGAGTTGATCCAATTCTTAATATGACTTGTGGCCTTGTGACTTGTACCTTCACTGTTGCTTTATTGGTTTGCATTGATTTACGATGTTTACACTCGTTTATGCATTCATACACTCATACATGATGGAAATGGTTCGAAAGACTTATGGCATAATGCCTTGTGTTTGACATTGATATTGCTAATTGTTCATAGTCCAGACATACTAATGAACTGGAATACGTTGAGACATACATGGTGATGTGAAATTAGTGAAGAAGTTAATATAATCTTCTTGTTAAACTTGTGATACTATTTGATACATGGTGCTTGATGAATTGATCATTGAGAGTGATGTGATAGTGTTACTATACATATGAAAAGGCACATTTGACATAGGGTGAGGATGTGGCCTAGTTGTGAGCTCGTGGTCTGAGGTTCGTTCAAGAAAGAAGGGATATATTAATATAGCCGGCGTCCGAGGTTCTTTCCAGAGTGGAGGTTTATGCTCGGGTCCAAGGAATGAATCCGGAACAAGTGGTACATGGACACCATGGGTCCCCTGCAGGTCATGACTATTGAGCAATGACATCAGTTAGCATGTGTGTACAGTGTGTATTTGGCCAGTGCATCGCATTGCATTGCACATCATCATATTTTGCATTGCACATCATTACATTTTATTCTACATTATTATATGCTCGTTTGTTTCTGATTTTGTTTTGGATGTTGAATGCCTATTGTGATATAAATATGACCATTGACCGAGTTAAATTATGGATTAGTGACTCTACCTAGGGAAGGAACTTGGACTTGTGATTATCAGGTGAGATTATTGAAACTTGACAGACTTGTGGTTTAGAAGTTTCATCTTTGGTTGTGACTCCGTTATGGGATATTCTGTGACTTGGATTTGAGTGTTAAGTGCCTATCTATTTATCTTGTTGACTTTATACTTATATGTGTAAACTAATCTTAGTCGGCCTATGATGATTACCGATAGTGTTTGTACTAATACTACCTTGCTGCACCCTTTTTTAATGTAGATTGTATTCCAGAGATGTCATCCAGACTACATCCCTAGCTTGAAGCTAGTTTGCTCGATCCAATTCGAGGGTGAGCTTCTATCCATACCATGCCACCTGAAGATCTCTCTTTCTAGATGTCTATTTTTATTCCAGACATTCTTGTTATTATATTTGGGATATGCTTCATTCTTTAGACATTGTTAGTTAGAGTCCTTGTACAATGACTTTCAGATTTTTGGGGTGTAATAGTTAGACTTCCGCACTTATATCATCTATTAATTATGACTTGTTTTATTTATTCATTCATTCACTTATCTATTGACTATTAATAAATGATTAAAGAAGTTGAAATTGGCTAATAATTAATGGGTTAAAGAGTAAAGGTTCACCTACTAGCGCTAATAAGGTAGGTGCCTGCACGATCGGTAATGAGGGTCGTGACATTTGGTATTAGAGCGTAGGTTCATGAATCTTGTTGTACAAGGTCTCGTCTAGAAGTGTCTTGCAGATTGGTACGAAGAGCTCCATATCTATCTGCGAGAGGCTATGAGACACTTAGGAAACTTCTACTTCTTTCATTCTTTCGTGCTACTTCATTCAAATTGGTATCTAGGCGATTCTAATAGGTAACTGCACTTCCTTGTCTTATTCTTCCCCGAATGGTGGAAACCCCTCCGCTAAACTCTTATGCGAGTGGTTTGTGATTTTTTTTAGTTGTATTGAGTCCATTAGGGGGGGGGGGGTGACGGAGGAATTTAGACTTCCGTTAGGGATTCTAAGGCCACGGGTGAATCCGTATGGTGTTTTTACATTGATATGCATGTTTTGTTTGTGTGTGTGAGGCCTCGAATGAAATGTTGGGTGATAGAGGGGAAAACTGAGCAAAAGTCGAGCTTACTGCCCAAATGGGACCGCTGTGGCGGGGCTTGTACCACTACGGCGGCACCGCTATAGCGGTGAGCCCCTCGCCGCCAGCGGTCATTCATTGTTCATATGTTCGCCGTGCCGGGCCATGTCCCGCTATGGCAATGTCGCTATAGTGGAACATGGGTCGCCGTAGCGATGGTCAATTTTCTTTTGGTTCGCTATAGCGGGCATTTGGCCGCTATAGCGAGATCGCTGCAGTGGTGGTTTGACAGCCGCATCGGTTGACGGGAACCAGTAGCCATGTTTTAAAACACTTGGTCCGAATTATTTATTCTCTTAAATCTAACATAGTTCCCAGGAAACACTTAGGGTAACTTGGAGAGTTCTTGCATTTGTTACTTTCGGGGGTGAGTTCCCTTGCTTTATCTTATGATTATCTATCAACTTAGGCTTGAATTAATGGTACAAATGTATGGGGACGAGTTGGAGAAGATGAGTTTCAACCTTAGCATTGAGAATTGAATAATTGGCTTTAAATATTAGTTTAATTGGTGAGTCTTGCCTATAGTAAGATGGGATTTCATGAAGTAGTAAATCATAAGCTTGAATCTCTAATCTAGACAAAGATTGATTAAGGATAAAAAAAGGGGACTGTTCAAAACAAGAGCTAATAATTTGAGAGTTATGTTGAGGTTGTACAATGTGAAGTCGACTCGAGGATTGTGTATGAATTGGTAACTTCTAGTATGTCATAGGCTATAGGGGACATTGGTTGAATAACAGAAACGGAGACTCTAGTGGTTATTGTGTTACTTACGGCTGGTGAGAGATGATATTATTTATTGTACTATATTTTTGTAATTACCTATGTGCTTATTAAGCTTTAATATATGTTTGTTGGTTGGTGCTCCCGAGTTGTACGGCATCTTGCTAAGGTAAGGTTTAATTTCCAGATCTCTAAGTTAAATTCCGTCATATTAAAGTAGTGGTGATCTTAGTTAAATTAGTTGTCTAAGTCAGAAAAGGGTTAAGTATGAACTTAGTGAAGCAGGTGTATGAGTCCTGGTTTGTTGAGATAGATATGAGGAACAATTAATAAATTGATGAAGTTAAGATTTGTCTAAGAGTTGATATATTGTTGTGACTTCTTGATAAATAGTAAATTTGTCATAATGTTAGAAATATAGGGATGTTAAACAGTTCTGATAGGACAAGATGCTATGAAGAGTGTCCTAACGAATTAGTCTCAAGGAAAAAGGGTAAATGAGTTAGTGGAATAGATAAGGTTGTTGGGTTTCACGTGGTCCTTTTGTAGTAGTAAGTGATAGAAACAAAGTGGTTTGGGTAAGTTTGTGATAAACTGTTACTTGGCTTGAATGGCTGATAGGTAAAAGGTTGACATAGTAGTATTAAACAAAGCGTGTCGAGATATGAAATCTTAGTTTTCCGATCTAAGAAAGATTGTTGTTTGCGTTGGTGATCATAAGGGTCTAGAGAAGTTTCAATCATTAGGAGTATAAATTGTGATTAGTATGATCAGACTCCAATATATCGGGTGACGCCTATGTGTTGTAGCAATTCCTGTAGTAGGTTCGAGTACAGAAATATGTAAATTGGGTCTTTGAGCAAAAGTCAGAAAGAGTTTTTGTTGATAAGATGAACGGATAGTGATTAGTGCGTCCTTCGTGTCGCTGAGATATTTCGTGTGGTTATAATGCATGTCTTTGGGTTATCATCAACCTTCGTACTCCCCTTCTTCGTTCGAGGACGAACGATGGGTAAATGGGTATTTGATATAACGATCCGTTTAGTTATTATAGTGTTTTGACCCATTTAACCTTGTTGACCCTTCCCCAAGTCTCGTTGGTATGATCTATGACTTAATGAAGTCATTAAGTTGGTTTCCGCAAGGCTCAAGTGTAAATTGAGTCATTGATGGAGAAGCTAGTTAAGCTCCCGAGTTAGAGTTGACCACGGTCAACGCCGGGTTAGGATGACCCCATGTCAATGTTTTGGAAGTTCAACATGTTAGTATGATGATTTTGAACGTGTCCACAAGTTTTGGTGAGGTTCCAAAGAGTTTCAGATAGGTTTGGGTTTTGTCGCGCTCGTATTCGATATTTTCACCATAGGCCTGTGGATAGAAACGGCTCCATATTGATCAAACGACCTTTGTTTTGAGTGAGGTTTGAACTATTAGAGCCGTATCGAAATTACGAAGCCATAGCAAAAAGAATCATTGCGTTTGGCCTCCGTATGAGGGAGTTATGCCCGTTTTTGTTCAGGCTGTTCCAACTGGCCATTGGCAGCGACCAAAGGGCCGCCATAGCGGTACTGCTACAGCCACAAACTAGCTGCAGCAGCGACCGAAGGGGGGCAGAAATGTTACACCCCATAGTTTTGTACGTGGAAATTCGTAGGTGTTGGTTGATGTAAGTATGGACATTGGAGTTACCTCCAAGGATACATGATATTAGATGCACTTATCTTATGTTTATGAGGGTTTAAGTTTACATAATGAGTTAGGAAGGATTGGAGGGCAAGTGAATCAAGGAAATTAAGTCTGTTGGATTTTAGAGAATGTATGAGGGGTAATTTTGGCCCTACTTGAGGAAGGAATATCTTATGGTATACGAGGAGTTTTAAAGTGAAATAAAAGCATAAATTGAAGTTCGGGAAGTTTAGTTTCCAATGCAACAAACCGTGTGTCGATCTGACATCGGAATACAGAATTACAAGCACTTTCAGACAGGCTGCCAGAGCAGGGTTTAGCTCTGCGCGAATGCGCCTGTGGGTAGCGCGAACGTGCAGAGGAGACAGGGGACAACTCAGCGCGAACGCACCCCAAGGTGGCGCGAACGCGCTGAGTAATTTTTAGGTCGGTTGAGGTAGAATCTGGAACGTTATAAAAGGGGGCTTACCCCTCAATTTTCATTCCAAACACCCCAATACACTCTCAAATATTCTGGAAATTTCTCTCAACTTCCATACACCAAATTTTAGCCCAAAACTAGTTTAATCTTCGGATTCGGGTTCGGACAGCGTATAGTTGCGGTTATAAAATCGTATTGCGGTGAATCTTGGCTGGAGTTCAAGGTGAATATCTAAGGTATCACGGTTCTAGCAGGAGTAAGGTATGAATATCTCTTTATTAATATTGATTTAAGGATAGTTACAAGAATAAGAGTTATGGATTGTGGTGTTGGTATTGCTGGCTTGTGAATTGAAGTTGAAGAAAGTTTTGGATGAAATTATACATATTTATCTTGCAGGATCTTGATGATATTGTTGTTGATTTTGTTGGTATTGTTTGGGAGTTGTTTTGGTATTTGGAGGAGGTAAAGAATATAGGGGAAATGCTGCCTAAATTTTCGTAACCCAAATTAGTCTTCGACAACTAGTATGAATAAGTTGATGGGAGAGTATGATTAAACATGTGTTTCTCATTATATAGGTTCGGGTGAAGGGTAGGCACCGAAGTAAAGGATCCCTTTAGAGGTAGCTTGACGAATAAGGTATGTAAGGTGTTCATTTCTCTCTCTTTCCTTGGCAAGAATCCAACTAGAGCATGAATATCAACGTTCCATAATAAAAGCCACTCCATTCCTATGTCATGTAGCTCAAATCTTAATGTCTTAGTTATTTGATTGATTCTTGGTATATTATCAAGTTTATCATCGTTAAGTTGTTTCTTTGGATTCGACACGAACTCCATAAAATAAATCGGAGGTTACCGACCTTATGTCACTCCGATAAAGTTGTAGCTTTCATATGAGCTTGCATGCATTCCATTTACATGATGTGTATGTAATATATTATATTTATGGATCGGGCCGTACGTTCCTCGGCACTAACATGTGATATATATATATATATATAGATCAGGCCGTACGTTCCTTAGCACTAACATATATGGATTGGGTTGCACTGTCACAACCCAGCCCCGTGGGCCGTGACTAATGCCCGAGCTGGACACCCATACACACCTACTTACCAAATCGTTATATCCATAATTTATTCATATCCAACATATATTAATCATTTCAAATATTAAGGGTGGATGTTATCTTAAACGGTCGCATATTTCAAACACATCACCCAAATCATATGCATAAGTATATATATATATATATATATATATATACAAGCCGTTAAGGCTGTCATGGCAAATAGTACCGCTTAGACGCAAACCACCGACATAACAGAATGATGACGACCCATGACCCACATATATGTCTACAGGCCTCTAACAAACATAACAGAACCATATGACGGGACAGGGCCCCGTCGTACCCCTGAAATAGTCATATATACATAAATATGTACAACAACAAGATCTGTACAGAAAGTGTGGGCTCCGGAACGAGGGAGCACTTCAACACAACAAGATGGATGTCCTAAGCTGGCGGACCACTCACACACGCGTCTATACCTGCGGGCATGAAACGCAGCCCCAGAAGAAAGGGGGTCAGTACGGAATATGTACTGAGTATGTAAGGCATGGAATACAGAAAAATAGAAACATAACTGGAGCAATGGTACAAAAAGTAAGTGTATTAGTCAGAACGCCAAGGTGTTTACTTTCCGAACGTAAATCATGCTTACCAATGTCATATGTCAGAAAAGTACCAAAATACTTACTTTCCAAGCACAGATCATACGTGTCGACATCATATGCCATCATATACGAGGAACGTACGGCCCGATCCATATACATATATAACATATACTGCCGAGGAACGTTCGGCCCGATCCATATACATATAACATATACTGCCGAGGAACGTTCGGCCCGATCCATATACATATAACATATACTGCCGAGGAACGTTCGGCCCGATCCATATACATATATACTGCTGCAGAATGTGCAGCCCGATCCATAAATAGATAACATATACATATCCATAGTAACACTTCCTTTGAAAAACATTTCTTGTTCATATATATACAGAAAATAGAACATATCACGTTTCCGAGGCATCGGCTTCGATCCATATATAACATAACATGCTAGTGGCGAATATAATATACTGCCCACAATGATATAACCGGCCCGAGGCTCGGCGGACGAAATAATAGTAGCACGCACGAGCGGAGTATCAAGAACCATATGTATATAAATCAATTCTAAAACTCAATGAACAAGTATACTCTCCGACCCCTGAAGGCTCAGAAACAAGTTTCGGGTCAATCCGACTTAGAATAAGAAAGTTACGAGCGTTTGAAGTACAGAACGCTCTATAAGCATTTCAGGAGCTATTTTGGGAAATTAGAGCCATAATCATGTCAAGTACCTTTTGGATGTTGTCATGAATTGAATCAAATAGAGCTTTTGAAACTATATGTACATATCAAAACATATCAAGGGCTCGATGGAATAATCGAATGTGTTAACATTTGGAAGGTCAAAACTATAGTCATATCATTTGTTTCTCAAATGTCATTCGGAAACGTATTGGCCAAACTTCGGACATCATAGGTACACATCATTGGACATCATAGATACACGTCATCGGGCATCATAGATACATAGCAAAACTATACGGAACAGCTTATGGGAAATCAAGGACGGTAGCCAACCTAATGGCTCTAAGAATAAGAATCTTTCTGAAGTCATACAAATACGTCCTATACTTGTTTCATAAGGATCATGCCAAAGAAGGAAAGGTTAAGCCTTACATACCTTGCCCACTTCCAACGCTAACCCGTACTTAAGTCTTTGGTTCCACAAGATCTACAACAATATTCACACATACCAAACATTAGTCATAAACACTTAGAATCCAATTCCAAACCAGCACTTTTTCTACAGAAATTTCGGCAGCATTTCCCCTGTAAATACAACATCCCTGAGAATTCAACTCGGCCAAAAATACAACAACAAATCCGAGAATTTAACTCGGCCAACTTAGCAACAACAATGCCAACAATTATTCCAACAATATCCACAATAAGTTCAAAAAGCATACTAACATTAACAACTTCTTCCCACAAACTTTGACGACTTTCCATTTACGTTCAATTCATAATTATTTACATATTCAAACACTAATCCGCAACCATTCAAATAACATCCAAGAATACTTCAAACAATCCATACAATATTCAAACAATTCAACCAACATTCTACTTCATCCGAAACCTTCCAAATGCAACAAGAACCATAACAACACATTTCCTTCATTCAAATTCATGAACTAGTCCAACAATTTACACACTAACAAAATTCTTTTCCATAAATACAAGAACACTATTTTCAATCCACATTAATTTCTAAAACCAGTCTCTAACCATTACAACTTCACTAGGATCATTAAACTTTCATTATCAACATGGAATGCATAACAACAACAACCCAAAATACTAAGCAAAATTGGTCCCTTAACTTTTTCACACACACGGCCACACACATACATGTACACGGCTACACCCAACATTCATATTTTCATGAATTTCATTCATTTTCACATACCACAACATACAAAACCATCCATAATATATAAATGAAGATTAAATCTTACCTTTTTCCTTCAACTTCTCACTTATCAAGAGTTGTGAACTTGCAACAATAAGAGGGATTCTTGCTTCAACAATTATACCACGTTAAAGAGGACCCTTGAATTAGTGGAAATACTAGAAGAAAATATTTTTTTGGATCAAAGTTTTTGGTCTTCAATTTTTTTTGGTTGAGGGCCGAATAGTCCCTTATGTTGTCTTCTCTCAAGTTCTCTTGAATGTTCTTGATTTGAAGATGATAATATGAGCAATTGGGTCATTTTTTTCACTTATTTATTTTGCTCCCTTTTGGGCCTTGGCCCATTTATATATTTTTTTCTCCCTTGGGCGGCCAAATGGCCCCTTAAGTCCAAGCCCATTTTTTTGTGATTCATGGAAATTTATTTTTTAAATTCCAAATTTGCCTTAGGCTTCTGCAATATTTTTATGAGCCATCTTGCGAATTTCCCCTTTTTACCCCTATCCTCTCTTAATATTTCCACATCAAAATTTTCATAAGCAACTTGTGTGCTAAACAAAATTAAAAATATAGCTTGGCTCTTAACTTCCCGCAATTATCTTAAATTATCCGAATGTACAAAATACGGGATATAACATGCACGTTCCGCAACACTAACACTTATATGATATACATATATATAAATGTGCTTACCTACATATCGTGTTTAAGATTCATGCATTGCATATTGTATATTCTCAACTGACAAGCTACTTCTACTCTCTTTATATCTATGTCCTACTATGTTATTGCTTCCAGCCTTACATACTCAGTACTTTTATCAGTACTGGTGTCCCATTACATGGGACGCTGCAATTCGTACTGCAGGCTCTGACAAAGTTATTGGATAGCATCCGTAGTAGGACTCCCCGCTTCAGCGGTGTCAGCAAGTGTCACTACTCCGGACTTGATATCTTTTGGTACTTTTAAGTTAATGTAATATATTTTTATACGTACATTCTTAGAGGCTCATAGACATAGTAGGGTATGTAAATATTGTGTATGGTCATGTTGGCCTTCTTTTGGTGTGTGATACTTTCTTGTTAGCCTTGCCGGCTTATGATACTCGTGATGTCGTAGCGACCTTGCCGGTTTGCATATGTATAGAGATGTTGGATTATTGGATATTTCTATATTGAGCCTTCTTTGTGTGTATGTGTTCTTGAGTTACGGTATATGATGTTCAAAGTAACTGCTAAGTCAAGTGGTTTCTGGCCTACTGGTCGGAGCCCGTCGTACCCCTTGTCGGGGTGTGTGACAAATTGGTATCAGAGCAGTTCAGTCTTAGGATGTCTATGAGCCGTGTCCAGTAGAGTCCCGGTTATCGGTATGTCGTGCACCATATCTATAGACAGGAGGCTACAGGCCATTCAGGAAGACGCTCTTCTTCATGATCTAGATCATACGATAAAGCTAAGTAAGGATGAATCATCTAATCTTTTCCTGTTTAAATTTCAGCGATGCCTCGTAGAATGAGGAAGGCCAGCAAAATGTGGGGCGCTGCCGAGCATCCCCAACCGAGGTAGGGCATGGTGAGGCTCAGAGCGCTACTCCCTCGCATGCTACCTCTACTCCATCAGTTGCTGAAGAGCATGACAGAGCTCCAGACCCTCCGGCTCCTCAGCCACCCGCTCCTCCCCTTGCTAATCCAGATCAGGACTTGCGAGATGCAGTCCAGTTATTCACTAGATTGGAGGCTACCCAGACTCAGCGGAAGGTTGGCTTTTCGGACAGGACTGTTAATTCACGCGTGCATGATTTTCTTACTTTTGACCCTCCGATTTTCACGGGGACAAACCCGAAGGATGATCCTCAGAACTTTGTAGATCGAATAGGCCACACTTTGAGGGTGATGCATACTTCTGATACCGAGTCAGTGGAGCTAGCTTCTTATAGACTGTGGGGTGTGGCCGCAGTATGGTATGAGTCCTGCCAACATTCTAGAGGGCAGAATGCACCTCCAGCAGTATGGTCCGAATTCACTAGGGCCTTTCTAGATCATAATTTTCCCACTGAGGTTTGTCGGGCTAGGGCTGATGAGTTCCTATTACTTTGCTAGAACAATATGAGCGTCCGAGAATATAGTTTAAAGTTCAACTCCTTGGCTAGATAAGTTCCGACAATGGTGGCTGACATGGAAGATAGGGTACACCATTTCGTGACTGGGCTTGGGCCTCACTTGATTAAAGATTGTATGATGACTTCATTGCAAGGTGGCATGGATATTACTCATATCCAGGTGTATGCTCAGAATTTAGAGGACTTTGAATGCCATCAGCGAACTGAGCAAGACACGAATAGGGGCCGTTATAAGCGTGCCAAATCCGCAGGCTCTTCCGGCTCTTATCAAGAAAGTTATAGGCCCTAGTCTTATAGAAGATCTGCTTCTTCAGTAGTTAGTGCACCTTCCCAGTTCCAGAGGCAGCGTTATGATTAACCCACTTATTCTGGATCGAGTCAGAGTTCGAGGGCGCCAGCCCCTTTTTATAATGGAGAATCGAGCAAGGCAAGGCCCCCACTGCCCCGTTGTGATCAGTGCGGGCCACTTTGTCCAGTGACGCCAGGGTATGGGGGTGTGTTATTCTTGTGGGCAGCCTGGTCATATTATACGGGACTGTCTGAATCGCGGCAGAGGCGGTCCAGCACAGCTGACAGGCTCGATCGCAGGCTCTTCATCTTCTGTTTGCCCTCCCGAGCAAGGTTCTTCAGTTCCAGGCGGTACTGGTAGGGGAAAAGGTCAGGTGGCAGGTTCTGGCAGCAGCCAAAACCATATTTATGCACTGGGTGGCAGGATCTTATGTCTCCCCCAGATGTTGTGACAAGTATTTTATCCATCTGTTCTTATGATGTTTATGCATTGATTGACCCGGGTTCCGCACTATCTTATATCACTCCTTATATTGCTGATAAGTTTTGCAGTAAACCCGAATCTTTGCCCAAGCCTTTTTTAGTTTCTACTCCGATCCGGGAGCTTGTTGTTGCGAGACAAATTTATCGTAAGTGTGTGGTTACGATATGTGGCCATGAGACTTTTTCCAATTTAGTGAGATTGGAAATGGTGGATTTTGATGTTATTATGGGTATGGACTGGCTAGCCTCTTGCTATGCCAATGTTGAATGTTGGTCCAAAATTGTGAAATTTTAATTTTCGGGGGAGCCGGTCCTTAAATGGAAGGGCAATACTCCAGCTCCAAAGAGTAGTTTTATTTCCTACCTTAAGGCATGGCAAATGATTTCCAAAGGTTACATTTATCATTTGGTTCGAGTTAGGAGCACCGAAGCCGAACTGTCGACTTTGCAATCCATTCCTGCAGTTAATGAATTTCAGGATGTATTCCCCGATGAGTTACCAGGTCTCCCTCCCGAAAGGGAAATTGAATTTGCTATTGACGTGTATCCGGACAGTCAACCCATCTCTATTCCACCCTATCGCATGTCCCCTGCTGAATTGCAGAAATTAAAGGTGCAATTGCAAGACTTGCTAGATAAGGGCTTCATTAGGCCCAGCACGTCTCCGTGGGGAGCACCGGTGTTATTTGTGCGCAAGAAGGATGGCTCGCTAAGAAGGTGTATTTATTACAGGCAATTGAATAAGGTAACTATCAAGAACAAATATCCATTGCCTAGAATTGATGATTTGTTTGACCAGCTACAGGGCGCCAAATGCTTCTCGAAGATTGACCTGAGGTCAGGGTATCATCAATTACGTGTAAAAGGGGAAGACATTCCAAAGACAGCTTTCCAAACGAGATATGGGCATTTTGAATTCTTAGTTATGTCTTTTGGATTGACCAATGCTCCTGCGGCATTTATGGCATTAATGAACACAGTATTCCGTCCCTTCTTAGATGTTTTTGTAATAGTATTCATTGACGATATCTTGGTATTTTCTCGTTTAGAGACGGAGCATGCTGACCACCTCCGACAGGTGTTGCAAACATTGCAGGATCAAAGCCTGTATGCTAAATTTTCCAAATGTGAATTTTGGCTAACTTCAGTGGATTTCCTAGGCTATATTGTGTCTGATGAGGGTATAAAAGTTGATGGTCGGAAGATTGAGGCTGTTAAGAACTGTCCCCGACCAACAACCATTTTGGAAGTTCAAAGTTTCTTGGGTCTTGCTAGGTATTACAGGAGATTTGTAGAAGAATTTTCTTCCATAGCAGCTCCCCTTACCAAATTAACTCATAAAAGGGCCAAGTTCTAATGGTCAAAAGTGTGCGAGCAGAGTTTCCAGACATTGAAAGATAAGTTGACATCCGCTCCGGTTCTTACCCTTCCAAAAGGCACTGAGGTTTACACTGTATATTGTGATGCATCACGCATAGGGCTGGGGTGTGTATTGATGTAGAAAGGTAAAGTGATCGCTAATGCCTCATGACAGTTATGAAAACACGAGCAAAATTATCCAACCCACTATCTGGAATTGGCCGTGGTGATTCATGCCCTGAAGATATGGCGGCACTACTTAAATGAAGTTCATGTCGATATCTATATAGACCATAAAAGCTTTCAATATATGTTCAGGCAGAAGGAACTGAAATTAAGGCAACGAAGGTGGCTCGAATTGTTAAAGGATTACGATCCTGATATTTTGTATCACCCTGGCAAAGCTAATGTTGTTACCGATGCTTTAAGTCTCAAGTCAATGGGTAGCCTATTGTATGTGCTAGCAGAGAAATTGGAAATGACTAGAGAATTTTATCGCTTAGCAAATTTGGGAGTTCGCCTGCTGGATTTGGAAGACACTGGGATTACCTTACAGAATATATCCTAATTGGCTCTTGCCTCAGATGTAAAGGCTCAGCAGAATGCAGATCCAGTTTTAGCTCGCATTAAGGAAGCAGTGCAACAAAATTGAATTTCAGCCTTTGAACTGGATTCAAATGGGATGCTTAAATATCGAGGTCGATTGTGCATTCCAAATAAAGCCGGGCTTCGAACTAGGATCATGTCAGAATTTCATTACTCTCGGTATTCAATTCATCCCGGATGCACCAAGATGTATCATGACCTCAATGGATTTTATTGGTGCGATGGTATGAAGAAAGGTATGGCTAACTTCATAGCTCAATGCCCCACTTGCCAACAGGTAAAGATTGAACATCAGAAACCCAGTGGCTTATTACAAGAAATAGAGATCCCAGGGTGGAAGTGGGAAGTGATTAATATGGATTTTATCATGGGATTGCCCCGTTCTCATCGCAAATTTGATTCTATTTGGGTAATTGTTTATAGGTTAACTAAATCAGCCCATTTCTTGCCAGTAAGAACTACCTATGCTACTGAAGACTATGCTAAGCTGTATCTTAAGGAGATTATACGCCTTCATGTCACTCCGGTGTCAATTCTTTCGGACAGAGGCGCTTAGTTTACGGTAAAGTTCTAGAAATCTTTTCAGGAAAGCCTTGGGACCCGAGTAAATCTTAGTACGGCTTTCTATCCGCAGACAAAGGGGCAGGCTAAGCGGACTATTCACACTTTGGAAGATATGTTATGAGCTTGTGTACTGGATTTCCAAGGGAGTTGGGATGATCATTTGCCTCTGATAGAGTTTGCTTATAACAATAGCTATCACGCTAGTATCAAAATGGCTCCGTATGAGGCTTTATACGGAAGGAAGTGCAGGTCTCCTGCCGGATGGTTTGAAGTCGGAGAAGCGAACTTATTCGGGCCAGACCTTGTTCATCAGGCTATTGAAAAGGTAAAGATTATTCAGGAACGGTTACGCACGGCTCGGAGTCGTCAGAAATCTTATGCAGATGTACGACAACGAGAATTGGAGTTTCAGGTAGGTGATTGGGTGTTTCTGAAAATATCACCTATGAAGGGAGTGATGCGATTTGGTAAGAAAGTAAAGCTCGATCCCCGATGTATCGGACCTTATAAGATTGTCTGAAAGGTAGGTCAGGTGGCTTATGAATTGGAGCTGCCATCAGAACTGCAAGCGGTTCATCCAATTTTTCATGTGTCCATGCGGAGGAAATGTATTGGAGATCCCTCCAGAATCGTACCTTTGGATGATATACAAGTCACAGAAAATCTGACATTCAATCTCCTATTGGCTACGCTTATTCGTTCGAGCTCGTAAATCTACATTCGAGAGGGTTCGCACTACGTTAGTCTCCATATCACACACTTATTCCGAGTTTCAAATTATACTATTCTATATTTTGCCGAAAATCGGGCAGCATCTCCCATGTTTATATGCCTAGCCCGAATTCCCAATTTAACAACCAACAACAACCACAACAATACCAACATTAACCATAATATTTCCAACTCTAAAATACTTCATAAACACCCCATATGGTGTTTGTCCCATATTTCGATCACATAATCGTTTTATAACAATTTTACAGCTCCTTCTCCGTAAATAAACTAAGGTTAATGCTAATAGCAAGAGATTCATACCTTTCTTTCGATAATAATGCTATATATTCACTCCCACACCTTGAACTTAAGCCACAGCGCGTTAATACACAATTTTGTAGTTGCAACTATACGCCGTCTGGACTGGAATTTGGGAATTATACCTGGTTTGGGCTCAAAATTTTGTGCTGGAAAGCTGGAGAGTTTTCTGGAATATTTGAGGGGCTCTTGGTGTGTTTGGGATGAAAATGAGGGGGTTTACCCCTTTTTATAAGGTTCTGGGTTCTGCCCAGAACCGACATAAAAACCTTCAGCGCGATCGCGCCAGCTTTGGGCGCGTTCGCGCTGGTCTGAGTTTTTCTGACTGCACCTTGGTTCAGTAAATTGGTCATAACTCTTGATTCCGATATCGTGTGAGGGCCCATGACCTACGGTTGAAAAACTAATTAAATTATATACAACTTTCATACTTGGTGATTTTCAAAATTCCAAACTTATAATACAGTTATTTCCCCTCCAAGT
Source organism: Lycium barbarum (assembly GCF_019175385.1). Lineage (NCBI taxonomy): Eukaryota > Viridiplantae > Streptophyta > Magnoliopsida > Solanales > Solanaceae > Lycium > Lycium barbarum. The sequence continues at coordinate 42,989,962 of NC_083341.1, read as the reverse complement.
CAGATCATCCGAAAATGTTTCCTTAAATCGCCCTTTTGGAGGGCTTATGCCCATATTTGGCTTATGGATCCTTCTTAGGACTTGCTCGACTTTGCATGTACTACTCATATGTCTCTTCATATGTCCTTTATAAAACCCCGGTGTGTGGGCCCCACTTAGCTTGCAGTAACGAAAGCTTTTTATCAAGCACCATATGAACCAATTCACTTCATATGGTCTCCAAATGTCGTATATAGATTGTTATTGCATTCTTATCATATAACCTTTATCCCGAACCTAGTCCTCAATATTTTGTTCAGCGCGTTCGCGCCTCGTGGTGGCGCGTTCACGCTGTGTTGGTCCTTGGCCCTCGGCGCGTTCGCGCCACTCCCTGGCGTGTTCGCGCAGACTATTTTCCTGGTCTGCCAGCCTAACTTGTAACGTCCATATCTCCTTACCCCGATGTCTGATTGAGGAGCGGTTTGTTGCGTTGGAAACTAGACTTCCCGAACTTCACTTTAGACTTTTGTTTTATATCAAAACTCTTAATATGCCCAAACAATTTCCTTCTTCTATTTAGACCAAATTTTTCCGTACCAAACCTCGCCCAACTTTCCTTTAAGGCCTCGGAACCTCAACGTACAAACGTTACGGGTTGTAACATACAAAATCTGCTATGTCCCTCTTCATGCCATCCCACCAGTATATCAATTTGAGGTCATGATACATTTTAGTTGCACCGGGGTGAATAGAATACCGAGAATAGTGTGCTTCCTCTAAAATCCGTTGGTGCAATTTTGCCACATCCGGTACACATAGCCTGCCTCCATAGCTAAGGATCCCATCTATGGAAACTTCAAATGGATACTTTTCCCTTTCACGAGACAGATCTTGGTATCGGCTTAATTGAGAATCTTCATATTGCCGTTCCTTCACTTCTATATTCAAGGATGAAACTGTGGGGGTCATTAATGCTGATGGCTGTACTACCCGAATCAATTGCACGTATTTCAAGACTTGTTAATCGATGGAGCTCCCGAACCATCTCCTTCTTTTCTGAAGGAACTTCACATAAGCTACCCATTGATCGACGGCTAAGCGCATCGGCTACTTCATTAGCTTTTCCGGGGTGGTACAAAATGTCCACATCATAGTCTTTCAACAATTCTAACCACCGCCTCTGCCGCAGGTTCAACTCCTTCTGTTTGAAGATATGTTGGAGACTCTTGTGATCAGTATAGATATCGACGTGCACACCATAAAAATAATGCCTCCATATCTTTAAGGCATGAATAACCGCGGCCAATTCGAGATCATGAGTTGGATAATTCTTCTCATGTGTCCGTAACTGTCTCGAAGCGTATGCAATCACCTTCCCATGCCATATCAATACACATCCTAGTCCCACACCAGAAGCATCACAATACACAACATAGCCATCTGGCCCTTCTGGAAGTGTTAGTACTGGAGCTGAGGTCAACCTGTCTTTCAACTCTTGGAAACTACGGTCGCATGCATCGTTCCACTGAAATTTCGGCGACTTGTGGGTTAGCTTCGTCAATGGAGCTGAAATAGATGAAAAGCCCGCTACAAACCTTCTATAATAACCTGCCAAACCGAGAAAACTACGAACTTCTGTAGGCGTTGTAGGCCTTGGCCAAGTCTTCACTGCTTCTATTTTCTGAGTGTCAACTCGGATGCCATCATCTGAAATAACATGACCTAGGAATACCACATAATATAGCCAAAACTCGCACTTTGAGAATTTTGCATATAATCCCCGAGCTCGAATAATGCCAAGAACAATTCTTAGATGATCTGCATGTTCTGTTTCTGTGCGAGAATACACTAGAATATCATCAATAAATACTATCACGAAGAGATCCAAAAATGTCTTGAACACATTATTCATTAGATTCATGAACACTGCCGGGGAATTTGTCAACCCAAACGACATCACTCGGAACTCATAGTGGCCATACCTCGTTCTAAAGGCTGTTTTGGGAGTATGTTCTTCTCTAATTCTCACTTGATGATAACCAGATCTGAGATCTATCTTGGAGAACCACTTAGCACCCTGTAATTGGTCAAACAAATCATCAATTCTGGGGAGGGGATACTTGTTCTTTATTGTTAGCTTGTTCAGCTGTCTATAATCGATGCACATCCGTAGAGATCCGTCCTTCTTTCTCACGAACAAGACTGGTGCTCCCCACGGCGATGAACTGGGCCTTATAAAACCCTTTTCGAGCAAGTCCATCAACTGTGCCTTCAGCTCTTTCAATTCTGCCAGAGCCATTCGATAAGGAGGAATAGAAATGGGCTCAGTGTCCGACAATACATCAATAGTGAAGTCAATTTCCCTCTCAGGAGGAAGACCTGGTAGTTCGTCTGGAAATACATCTGGGAATGCATTCACTATCGGAACAGATTGGAAAGCTGGCGACTTTGCCTTGGTGTCATGAACCCGAACTAGATGATAAATATAGCCTTTAGCTATCATCTTTATTGCCTTAATGTAGAAATAAACCTACCCTTTGGGGATGCCGTATTACCCTTCCATTCAAGTACGGGCTCTCCCGGAAATTGAAATCGAACCATTTTCGTTCGGCAATCGACATTAGCATAACATGAGGCCAACCAATCCATACCCATAATTACACCGAAATCTATCATTTCAAGCTCAATCAAATCGACTTTAGTCTGGCGATCACATATCACAATGACACAATTTTTGTATACTTTCCTCGCTATTACCGGATCACCAACCGGAGTGAATACCTCAAAAGGTTTAATGGGCTCGGATTTCACCCCAATACAATCCGCGACATATGGAGTAACGTAAGAGAAAATAGAACCCGGATCGATCAAAGAATATACATCACGGGAAAATATAGTCAATGTACCTGTGACAACATCTGGGGAAGACTCAAGATCATGTCGCCCATCTAAAGCATATATGCGGGGCTGAACGGCACCTGAGGTAGATGCTCCCCATCTGCCTCTGCCTCTGCCTCTACCTGCTATAGTCTGAGGAGTCTGTGCTATCGGGAGTACTGAAGAAGACCCAGCTGCTGATCCCGTAGGCTGAGTCCCAACTCTACCCCTTGTTGAAGGGCAATCTCTCATCATATGACCAACCTGCCCGCAGGCGTAGCAAGAATCCGAACCCTGACGACACTATCCTGAATGCAGTCTACCGCACTGGCTGCACCGCGGTACTGAGGGTCTCCTCTGACTAGAATCTCCCCTAAACTGAGAATCTGAGGCCCTCGAACTCTTGCCCTGTCCTGTCTGAAAAGAACTATCAAACCTCCTATCTGAGAATCTGGGAGGCACAATAGTCGCTGACATACCTGAGTGCCTAGAATGCATCTGTCTCGGTCCCCCTCTATATTCACTGCTCGCTCCCATAGATCTAGCTCTCTTACCTTGCCTTCTGTCATTATCACGATCACTTCTCTACAGCTGTTGTCGTTCCTCAAGATTCTGAGCATGTTCCTGTATTTGGGAAATATCCATCCCGTCTTGCAAAGAGGCCGTCAGACAATCTCTAAACAAATGTGGCCCCAAACCACTCACAAATCTGTGTACACGATCGCCCATATCGGCCACCATAGTCGGGGCATACCTGGCCAGACAATTAAATTGCATGCTATACTCCCGAGCACTCATGCTTCCTTGCTTCAGATTTAAGAACCTGTCCGCTCTAGCTCGGCGGACCTCGGGCGGCAAATAATGGCGAATGAAAGCGTCAACAAACTCTTGCCAAACAGGGGGGGAGGTGCATTTTCTATCCTCGATGCTATCCAGTTGTTATACCATAATACCACCACATCGCGGAGTCTATAAGAAGCCAACTCTACCGATTCAGTCTCAGAAGCATGCATAAGTCTTAACGTCCTCAGCATCTCTTCAATGAAGCCTTGTGGGTCCTCATCTGGCTTCGACCCGAAAAATTCCAGAGGATTTAAAGTCAGGAAATCACGGGCTCTCGTACTGGCGGAACGATCACTCGGGCCCGTACTTTGCCGCTGTGCCTGGGCGGCAACCAATTGCGTCAATAGATGAATAGCTTCGGTCACTTGTTGACCCAAAGCAACTGGTGGAGGAACTGGGACTGAGGCTCCTCCTTGCTCTTCTACATTGGGCGAGGCCTCATTTTGTGATTCTCCCTCCTCTACATTCGCCGGAGGCTCTCTTTCTGCCCGCCTCTTCGTCGTAGCTTTGCCCTTCTGGGCAGCTGTAGCTTTTCCCTTTGGCGGCATTCTGAAATCACAACACACTTTTAGGAAAAATAAAATCTTATGCATGGCTCTATCGCACGATCTCATAGGAAGAAAAATGGTCGTCTTCCTAAATGCCCTGTAGCCTCTTGTTTACTAGCGTGGCACCCAATACACCATAAACAAGACTCTACTAGACACGGCTCGTAGACACTTCCTAGGACTGAACCGCTCTGATACCACTTCTGTCACGACCCAGCTAGGGGCCGCGAACACCCCTTATTTCCTCACTTGTCATAGTCATTTACGCTTCTCTATCATTCATGATTGTACGAAAATCATTTTTGGGTGGAAAACACAATTAGTCTATATATATATATATACAAATGCCTCATTAGGCCATCAAAATAATATATATAATATATACATGCATGCTGTAATAAACTTGTGAGACCATCCAACCCACACTACGCATCTACGAGCCTCTACTGACATACTATAGATGTAGACGGAACAAGACTCCGTCATGCCCAAAATATACATATGTACCAAAAGGATAATCATAAGCACCTCCGGACAATGGAGTGCTTTCAATCAGCTGACAACTCCTAAGAATCCGGATCGAGCTTGCCTCCCTGTCTACCTGTGGGCATGAACACAGCGTCCAAAGAAAATGGACGTCAGTACGAATGTTGTACTGAGTATGAGAGGCATGAACAAAAACAACACATCAAGAAAGTAAAGGAGGCATCAAGTATGGAGCAACTGTACCTGACTGGGAATCATATGAAAAGTAATGCATGCTGACTTACTTTTATGCTTATCATCATCTCATGTATGCATATCATATGTATATACATATAAACTGCCCGACCATATAGGTGCGGTGTGATAATCAGTAACATTAGCCCGCGTCCAGGCCTCCCGCGTCCGGGGTACCATCTCATGCCGCCCACTAGTGGTGTCTTCCCATGCCAACTGGCCATGGTGTATCGTATAGCTGCCCGCTTTCGCGGTGACTGCCCGGCCAACTAGGCCCGATGTAATGTGATGATAACATGCTTATTATAAAATACTTATAATAATATGCTTATCATAATGTGCTTATCATCGTGCATGCATAAGGACTCTAGAACAACTGTGTTGTATCGAGGAGATGTAAGGTCGTGAACCCTCGATTCCATTACGAACATATATGAGCATTCTACCTCACCTTGAAGGGATTAGTATGTAAGGTGAGTGTATACAAGGAACAACATCATTTACTTTATAAGAATGCCATATCATATCTCTTTACTCATATAGCTATTCATGATCTTAGGCTCTTGGCTTTCCGGAGTATAGGAGAATCATGGAAAGGGAAAAGAATCATATCATTGGATTCATGCCATAGAAAGAAAAGGACTAGCCTCACATACCTTTGTCGCTTAGTTAAGATATCGTTCACTTGTTCTCCTTCAATATCACGTTGTTACCTTCACGAGAGAATAAGCATTATAGTTAGTCAATCGACCATAAGAACGCATCGTTATTTCTAGAGAAAATTGGGCAGCGTTTCCTTTGTTTCTACTACTTTTCTCATGTTCTATTTCAACTCCCAAACATTTACAACAACACTCACAATATCGTATCAACATTCATCACTTATCTATATTTAGCAAAATCCACCATTTTCCTCCAATTTCTCCACATTTAATGGTTTTAGCTCGTCATCATAATTTTGCTTACTTCATACCTATTCCATGGTCTATACGCCATTTATAACGTATTCATCATCACAACATATCAACGTTCATGATTCCATTCGACTATCATTCAATTGTGATACTATTCACTCAGTAATGGCCCATTTTCTATGGTCTTCTACATTTCAAGCATCTTATCTTTCCAATACCTTAAATAACATGATAAATTCATGAAACATACCTTAGATGATGGTGGAACAAGCCTGGAGTGGAATCATTTCTTTAGCACCAAAACCCTTCTTCACCTCTTTTGGAATTTCTTGAAGGAGATGACTTCCAATTAGGTTTCATACACTTTGTTTCATAGATTTGGTGTTGATGATAATTGATTTCCTTGGTATCCTTTTGGTTGAAGTGTTTGGAGTTTTCTAGAGATTTCTAGGGAGGAATTTCATGAAGATGAAATGAGAAAATGAACTTGGGTCCCTCCTTTTTAATAGCTAAAATCTGATTTTTATGAACAGTGGTTGAAATGCACAGTGGTCTTAAACCCCACTTTACGGGCCGTATACTGGTTTACGATCCGTCATTTGCGACCGTATTTAAGCATATCAGAAACAGAAAGGTTGGTTGAAGATCCTGGCAGTTTACGACTCAGTTTACGGGCCGTATTTCAATTTACGGTCCGTATTCCAAGTCGTTTTTAACCATTTGAAGCATTTGACAGAAAGTTGAAATTTTTTGAAATGTTGAAGGACGAAGGCACTTTACGGTCCGTAAATCACTTTACGGGCCGTATTCCATTTTACGACCACTGGCTGAAATGAAATTCTACAACTTTCTTAATTCCAAAGTTCATAAATAGTCATTCCCTACTGAATAAAACATTGCACACTCATGCCCTTCGTTGGTCTATTCATTGTTGGCTCACGAAAAATTTCCGAGGTGTAACACTTGGCCTATCTTGCGGACAATCTTATAAGGTCCAATATATTGAGGACTTAGTTTTCCCCTCTTATCAAATCTCGTCACACCTTTATCGGTGATACCTTTAAGAATACCCAATCATCAACTTGAAATGCTAAGTCTCGCCGACGGCTGTTCGCATAAGATTTCTGGCGACTTTGAGCTGTTAATATTCGATCTCGGATAACTTTGGCCTTTTCCACCGCTTGTTGAATCAACTCAGGGCCTATTAGCTATACCTCTCCTACTTTAAACCACCCAATTGGGGATCTACACTTTCTTCCATATAGGGCTTCATACGGGGCCATTTGAACACTGGAATGATAGCTATTGTTGTATGCGAACTCAATGAGAGGTAAGTGGTCATCCCAACTACCACCGCAATCTAGCACACATGCACGTAACATATCTTCCAGGGTCTGAATAGTGCGTTTGGCTTGCCCATCAGTTTGTGGATGAAACGTTGTGCTAAGCCTTACCTGAATACCCAAACCTTCTTGGAAAGACTTTCAAAATTTAGCTGTAAATTGTGCTTCTCTGTCAGTAATAATGGACATCGGGACGCTATGAAGTCGCACAATCTCTTAAAATACAACCTTGCATAGTCTTTTGCCGAATATGTAGTTCTGACTGGACGAAAATGGGCTCATTTTGTGAATCTGTCCACGATCACCCATATGGAGTCATACTTGCTTCGGGAGTGAGGTAACCCTACAACTAAATCCATGTTAATCACTTCCCATTTCCAAGTTGGAATATCCATAGCCTGTAATAATCCTCCTGGTTTTTGATGTTCGATTTTCACTTGTTGGCAATTTGGACATTGAGCTACAAATTCTGCTATGTCCTTCTTCATTCCATCCCACTAATACATTAGCATAAGAGCGTGATACATCTTTGTCGCCCCTGGGTGAATAGAATATTGAGAGTTATGAGCTTCTTCTAGAATCCGACGACGTAGTCCTGCAACATTTGGAACACATAGCCTGTCTCAGTATCTGACAATTCCATCTGTAGAAATTTCAAATGGCGACTTTTCCGGCTCATAAAAGGTATCTCTATAGTGGCTCAACTGGGAATTTTCATATTGGCGCTCTCTCACCTCCATATCTAAGGATGAATTAGTTGGGTTGTGAATTCCAACTCCTGCATTGCCTGAATCAATTAGGCGAACTCTAAGGCTGGATAGTTGGTGGAGCTCATGAATTAATTCTTTCTTCTCCGAAGGAACCTCACATAGATTTCCCATTGATTTGTGGCTAAGTGCATCAGCTACTACATTCGCCTTCCCAGGATGATGTAAAATGCTAAGTGTAAGATTCAACCCATTCTGCTTGAAAATATATTAAAGACTTTTGTGATCCGTATAAATATCAACATGACCACCATACAAGTAGTGTCTCTACATCTTTAGTGCATGAATAACCGCAGTAAATTCAAGATCATGAGTTAGATAGTTCTTTTCATGTTTTCGCAACTGCCTTGAAGTATAGGCAATAACTCTACCGTGATGTGTCAACACACAACCTAACCCAACACCAGAGGCATCACAATACACAACATAACCATTTGGTCCTTCTGGGAGTGTCTGAACTAGGGTTGGAGTTAGTCTATCCTTCAATTCCTAGAAACTGTGTTCACAAGCATCAGTCTACTGAAATTTTGCTGATTTTTGAGTTAGCTTCGTCAATGGTGCTGAAATAGAGGAAAATCCTTCCACGAACCTTTTGTAGTAACCTGCCAATCCTAGGAAACTACGAACTTCTGTAGGTGTTGTGGGTCTTGGCCAAGTCTTTACAGCCTCAATTTTATGAGTATCAACTCGACTACCTTCAACTGAAATATCATGGCCCAGAAAAGTCACAAAATTTAGCCAATACTCGCATTTTGAAAATTTTGCATACAATTCTCTAGTCCGAAAAATTCCAAGGACAATACGTAAATGGTCAGCATGCTCGGCCTCTGTCCGAGAGTATATTAGGATATCATCAATGAATACGATTAAAAACAAATCTAAAAGAGGCCTGCATACATTATTCATCTAATTCATAAACATTGCTGAAGCATTAGTCAACCCAAATGATATCACCCGAAATTCATAGTGGCCATATCTCGTTTGGAAAGCTGTCTTGGGAATATATACTTCTCTAACTCTCACTTGATGATAACCTAATCTCAGATCTATTTTGGAAAACCATTTTGCACCTTGTAATTGATCAAATAAATCATCGATTCTTGGGAGAGAATATTTATTCTTAATCGTCACCTTATTCAGCTGCCTATAATCAATGGACATCTGTAGGGAACCATCTTTCTTTCTTACAAATAGGACAAGTGCTCCCCACATTGACGAACTGGCCTAATAAACCCCTTGTCAAGCAAATCTTTCAGTTGTGTCTTTAGCTCTTCTAATTCTGCAAGAGCCATTCGATAAGGAGGGATAGAGATGGGTTGAGTATCTGGTAGCACATCAATAACAAAATCAATCTCTTTTTCCGGATGAGGGCCTGGAAGTTCATCTGGAAATACATTTGGATATTCATTTACTACCGGTACATATTGAAAAGTCGGTGGCTTTGATTCAGTGTCATGAACTCGAACTAGATGATAAATATAGCCTTTGGCGATCATCTTCCTCGCCTTGAGATAGGAAACAAACCTACCCCTTGGAGATGCTGTGTTACCTTTCCATTCAAGCACCGGTTCTCTCGGAAATTGGAATCGAATAAATTTCATTCAGAAATCGACATTGGAATAACATGAGGCTAACCAATCCATGCCCATGATCATATTAAAATCTAACATTTCCAGCTAAACCAAATCAGTAATAGTCCGACAATTACATACCATCACCACACAATTTTTGTACACTTGTCTAGCTATCACGGGATCACCAACCAGAGTGGTTACCTCAAAAGGTTTAATTGGCTCGGGTTTCACCATAATACGACCAGCAATATATGGAGTAATATAAGATAACGTAGAACCTGGATCTATCAATGCATAGACCTCATGAGTGAATATAGTAAATATACCTGTAACCACATCGGGGGAAGACTCAAGATCCTGACGTTCGGTGAGAACATAAATACGGGGTTGAGTACTACCTAAACTGGGCGCTTCCCTTCTGCCTCTACCTCATCCTGATAGAATCAAGGGAATCTGCCCTTCCAGGTGCGCAGATGAGGAAGAACCAGCTGTTGATCCTGTGGGCTGAACCCCACCTCTACCATACCTCGAGGGACAATCACGCATCAAGTACCCAGTTTGTCCACAAACATAACAAGAATCTGAACCTTGGCGACACGGGCCCGAATGTAACTTTCTGCACTGACTACATCGTGGGACCGGTGGTCTCCTTTGACAATAATCGCCTCCAAACTGGGAAACTGAAGCTCTTGAGCTCTGACCCTGTTCTGAATAAATGGAGCAGTCAAATCTCCTGCCTGCAAATTGGGGAGGTGCACTAGTCTCCGACTAGCCTGAGTATCTAGAGTGTGACTGCCTCGATCCCCCTCTATAATCGCTACCGGTACCCATAAACTGGAATACGGACCATAAACCAAGTTTATGACCACTGTGTTGTTCATTTAAGATCAGATTCTGGGTTATTAAATAAGGGACCAAGTTTATTATTTCATTTCCACATTTCATCCCTTCTCTCTAAAACAACTCTCTACATTTATTCAACAAGATTTCAAGGATTATTAGTCATCAACAACACAAATCAAGTGAATCAAGTGTAAGGAAACCCATTAAGATCATTCAAGTCAAGAAAAACTAGGGTTTTTGCTCAAGTGGAGTATTTCGACCAAGGATCGTTCCTACAACATCTAAGGTAAGATTTATGGTGTATATATATATATATATATATATGTTGTTTAAGGTATTTGAGAGTTAAAATGCTTGGACATTAGATGAGTATAGAAAAATGGGTCATGAATGATGAATAGTGACATTTTGAGAAATAGTTTGAATTGAGTTATGAGTCTTGATGTATTTTAATGTAAATGTGTTATAAATGATGTTGAGAACATGAGATGAGCAATGTACGTGAATAGACATAGTCGTGCGTTATGGCTATGGATATGGATGATTGAAAACTGAATCTAGAATATGGATAATGTGGATGAATAATGACTATTGTTATAGTATTGTGAATGTATTGTTGATGTTTGAGAGTTGAAATACACTATAGAGGAATGTCGTATAAATAGAGGAGACGTTGCCCGATTTTCTCTAGTATAGTCATGTATGCTAGCTATCGATTCTAATGATAGTATGACTTTAATGAAGGTATAAACGCAACCGTTGAAAGAGAACGTGCAAGTGGTAACTAGTCGAACGAAAAGGTATATAAGGCTAACCCTTCTTTCATAAGGCATGTTTCTTTGGCCAAACGTCTAAATCTTCTATGAGACTATGATATCCTTCAAATGATTTGTTCTTCCGAGCTTGTAAGCTCACGATTCTTGACTCGCTACGATCGTACTAATCCCTCGTATGGCGAGTAAGCCTATAAAAATAAGTGTGATGAATGATGATAATAGTGATAATGATATTGATGACGACTATAATGGTAATAGCGATAATGATAACGATGACGATGATGATAGTAATGATAATAGTAAAGATGCTTATGAACTACATGTATGTATGCCCTTGTATGGCTACTATAAAACACCGAGCTTATATGGCCCGGTAGTATATGAATAGATGTATATGTAAGTATGTTCACGTAACGCGCGCACACCACTGTAGTTGGGTATGGATAACATTGAGCCTTAGTAGGGCCAGGTATGTGTAACACTGAGCCTTGGTTGGCCAGGTATGTATGACCATGTAAATGTTATGTATATGATGTGATTATGTTTACAATATGAATGTAAATAAGGGTATGTATACGAATACGAGTACTAATATGGATACGGATATGGAGGTATGAGCACAAACACACATTAGAATGGAAAGTTTCTATGAAAGGCAAGTAAGTGCCCATGGCGATAATATTACCATCTCCCATCTTGTGCTATTTCTTATGATGTTCATTATGCTTCTACATTGATATTGATCATGCTTTACACACTCAGTACATTCTTCGTACTGACGTCCTTTTGTTTGTGGAGGCTGCGTCATGCCCGCAGGTGCACAGGGAGACAGGCTCGATCCATAGCTGCTTACTCAGAGATTACATAGCAGAGCTCCATTTCATTCGGAGCCATAACTTTTTGGTACTTATTCTTTTGTATATATAATTATGGGCATAACGGGGTCTTGTCCCGCTCATGTGATATGTTATACTCTTCTTAGAGGCTCGTAGTCACTTGCATATGGTTAGATATGTCTGGCTTTGTCAGCCCATATTTTGTATATCATTTTGATAGCCTTGTCGGCTCATGTACGTTGATGTGGCATAGATGCTAATCATTATATAAAGGCATTGTTGTCCAATGGGACTAGTATGATGAACGATTAGATTTATATGTTTAATTGTATGGCTCACCTAGATATAAGCATAACTGTAAGCCAAGGGGCACCAGGGTGGGCTAGCACTGGGCGTTCGTTGCGGCCCTCTAGACGGGTCGTGACAAAAGTGGTATCAGAGCAGTTCAGTCCTAGGGTGGTCTATGAGCCGTGTCTAGTAGAGTCTTCGTTATGGGTGTGTTGCGTGCCACACTTATAAACAAGAAGCTGCGGACATTATAGGAATGAATGACCTTCTTTCTTCGTAAGAATCTTGCGATAGAGCTATGATGTAAGAAGTTCTTGTTCCTTAATCGTGTTTTGTGTATTTCAGAAATGCCTGTAAAAAGAAAGGCTACAGCAGCCCAAAAGGGTAAGACGGTGGGAGAAAAGCAGGCTGAAAGAGCGCCGCCACCGGTAGTACAGGAAAGTGAGTCCCTGAGGCCGGCACAATCTCAGTCCTCCCGTTTAGTGCCTATATTAGAGGAGCGTAAGGGAGCCTCAGCCCCGGCTCCAGCACCTCCAGCTCCTCCACCGGATGCTTCGGGCCAAGATGTGAAAGAGGCCACTAATTTGCTGACTCAATTGGTTGCGGCCCAGACTCGAAGGCAAAGTTCAGGGCAAGGTGATAGGGCTGTTAGTGCAAGGGCCCGCGACTTCATTACTTTGAACCCTCCGGAATTCTTTGGGTCAAAGGAGGACCCTCAGGATTTTATCGATGGTATGTTGAGGACGCTATGATTGATACATCCTTCGGACACCGAGTCGGTAGAGTTAGCGTCGTATAGATTGAGAGATGTCTCGATCCAATGGTATACGGTTTTGATGGCTTCACGGGGAGCCAATGCACCTCCCCCGGTATGGCAGGAGTTCGTTGATAATTTCCTCGGACATTATATGCCTCCAGAGGTTCGGCGAGCTAGGGCCGATAAATTCTTGAATTTGAGGCAAGGTAGCATGAGTGCTTTAGAGTACAGTCTCCGCTTCAATTTCTTGGCTAGGTATGCTTCGGCCATGGTAGCGGATATGGGTGACAGAGTGCACCGCTTTGTAAAGGGCCTAGGGTCGCATTTGATGGATAGGTGTGTCACACCCTAATCTTGATAGGGCATGATGGGCACCCGACCCTTATTTAGGGCCGAGCGAACCCGCTGACTCTTATTACACACATAATCTCTTTGGACTCTTAAATCAAATAATAATGAAATACATAATAAAGGCTTTCAGAAACATTCTTTTCGTCGTTCTCAAGTCAAGTAAAATTTGTAATCATATGGAATTTGTAACATAACGCAAAATGGTACATCGGCTTACAGAGCCGCTTACAAGACTGACGACCCACATACGTGACTCTGTCTGCAAAGTCTCTAACATCAATCAGGAATCATAACATATATACTCTGACTCGGCAACACTCCGGAAGGAAATGGAGCTTGCCAATCCCGCTAGAACATCTTCTAGCAATGCCTTCTACTCATTTGTGTGTACCTGCGTGGCATGAAACGCAGCCCCCGAAGAAAGGGGGTCAGTACGGAATATGTACTGAGCATGTAAGGCATGAATTACAGTAAAGAGGATCATAACTAAAATAGAAATTGGCCAGAAACAAGTATGACTTTTAAAAACATCAATACACTTGCCTTATGAAATAAAAATCGTGCATATCATTATCGTATACCGTACCCAGCCTATTATGGGACTCGGTGGATAAAATCATGCATGTGAACATCATATATAATATCATCATGTATATATACCGTACTCGGCCCTCTAGTGAGGGACTCGGTGAATGAAGTCATCATGTGCCCTCCTGGCTGCCATCCCCGCATCATCATATCATTATGTCATCATATATATATATATATATATATATATACCGTACCCGGCCCTCTAGTGAGGGACTCGCTGAACAATGCAGTGGAATTACGCACGATAACATACCCGGCCCGGGACTCGGTGAAAGACATATTGAGGCATGCACGAGCAGAGTAGTGAGAAACTACATGCATATAAATCAATATTCAAGACTCGATAGATGAGTACACTAATCGGCAATTGAAAGATCATAAACGCGTTTTGAGTCAATCCGAGTTAGCATAAGAAAGTTATGGACATTATTCATTACAAAAACCTTTCTAAACGTTTCAGAGAAATCCGAGTTAACATCAGAAAGTTATGGACGTTATTCATTATAGACACCTTTATGGACGTTTCAAAACAATCCGAGTTAGCATATGAAAGTTAAGGGCATTAACCCTTATAGAACCCTTTTAGGAACAGAACTCTTTATGCTTTGCTCGTTATTCAATTATACAATAAGCTCGACCATACTAAGCATGCTTATGTCAAGAAGTGAATAAGAATCATAAACACTCTCGGAATTAAGGAATAGAGTTACCCCAAGGTACATGTCATAACTTACTCAGTTCTAGGACATGCCAAAAGAAAGAAAGGGTAAGCCTTACATACCTGGAAGATAATTCTCGACTTTCAACATACTTCCCGTCTTGCAACTCGCTTAAGAATTATTCGTAGCCTCGTAATCTACATATGGAATTATTCATAATATCATTAGGATCATCGTCGTACGTTCGTCTCGAAACTTTAATTAAAACCCTTTTAAATTCTACCGAAATTCGGGCAGCATTTCCCCTATTTATATGCCTAGCCCGAGATTCCAATTCAATAGCCAACAACATCAACAACAATTCCAATAGTAGTAATACCATTTCCAACACCAACGTATGCCATAAAATAGCCCGCACACTGCTTTCTAGATTTCTCAACCCACCAAATTTGCGATATAGCTGTTTAATAATTTTATTTCCGTAAAGAAGCCAGAATTAACACTAACAACATCCTCCACATTTTACAAGTTAAATACATTTATTTTCATCCAAAATTCCCTTCAGATCTCGTTCCATGATTCACAACGCCAACAAACGAATTTATCTGGCTATTCTCTCCGTGCTAATCCGTTAAAACTCTAAATAAACTCGTTAACAATGAAAAGGAACCTTAATCATACCTTAAGCATGCATCCACCACGTTATCACTCTTCTCTTTGGTTGATTTTTAGCTCAAATTGAAGACAACGCAGGGTACAACATTTTTCTCTTCATGGGCTTCGGGATTCGGGACTCAGATTTTGATCAAAATTGGTTTTTCTTTTCTCCAAGGCTCTTCTCTCTCTCTCTCCAGAATTTTCTGGTGTTTTGGTATGAAAATTGTGGAGAAACGGGATGATATTTCACTTAAATAGACATGGGTCATGGGCCTAACCCGGTTGGGCCCGGATTGGGCCTAGCCCACTGACCTTTCTGCCTTAAACCGTCCGTATCTCCTTATCCCGACGTCAACTATGGACCCACGACCTATGGTTGGAAAGATAATTCAATTATATACAACTTTTATTCTGGGAGTTTTCCCAAATTTCCAAACAATGATGGGGTTATGGCCTCCCGAAGTCAGATCACCCAAAAACGTAACTTAAAAATATTTGTTTGGAGGGCTCCCACTTTGATTTGGCTCAAGGGTCCTTCTTGAGTTGTCTTTAAATTCACATATGTGATTCATATAACTTGTCACGTGTTCAAAAAAAAATCTCGATGTGTGGGCCCCACCTCCGCTTACGAATAACCGACGTGCAAGAATACGAAATATAATACTATCAACGTGATTGTCAATGTTTGAGGGAGCACGTGTCACGCTCAGGCTCTGAAAATGCGTGGTATAACATCCTCCCCCCCTTTAGAACATTTGTCCTCGAATGTTGAACTAGTCTCACAGGGTCTTATAACACTTCGGGGGGATCTCTTTTATAGCTATCACATACAGTTCATCATGAATCAACATATCCGCTTTAGAAATTTAGATTACCTGTAGACATAGGAAATAAATAGGGATGCTTCTTCTTCACCTCATCCTCGGCTTCCTAGGTCATCTTCTCTCTGTTATTGTTTCGTCACAATACCTTAATAGAAGTCGCGTTTTTGGTACGTAACCTTCTCACCTGACAATCCAATATGGCCACAGGCTGTTCCTCGTAGGATAGTTCCTCTGTCACCTGGATATCACTTAGGGGAAATACTCTGGAAGGGTCCCCAATGTATTTACGAAGCATAGAGACGTGGAAGACTGGATGCACTACGTCTAAATCAGATGGTGACTCTAATTCATAGGCGACTTTGCCAACCTTACGGACAATTTGATAAGGTCCAATATACCTTGGACTGAGCTTTCCCTTGAGCTCATACTAAGCCGTCCACAGTCTTGACAATTAGAAATTTTCCAAAGCGTAACATCCTTTCTTAACTCTTTCATAGTTTCTAGTCAGTTTCTTCCACCTCTTTGTCCTTATGTACATGATCGGAAATTAACTAGCACCTCGCTCTCATTTTTTCTACAGTATTGTATTCTTGCTTACCATGCTATAACCATTCATCGACCTTTAAGTATTCTCTTTTTCTCACTCCTTGTTTCCTTGCTAGTGGGAAATTACCTTGCTTATATACGGTGTACTCTTGGTGTTTATCTCTTCGGTTCCATCTCGGCCATCCTTTCTATACCTGTTGATCTTAGACGTACACTGCATCGACTCCCTGTAGTTCATTAGTTCGACTCCCTGTTCCTTTACGTCTTTGTCACTATCCCTTTTAATCTTTCATTTTAAATATTTATCCTTCGCAGTCCAGTCATACTTATGGCAACTTATGATCCGAGTTCAATTAATTTCTCAACTCGCAACATCTTTGAGCTCTTGTCGCAACTTTTTCCTTACTTCTTTCCCTCACATCTCTCGACACCAGTATACTTGTCTTTGATTTCTTTGTATTGGCGATCGTTTCGTCAATCGTTATTCCTTGTTGGCTCCCCGGTGTGGACTTCTTACAATTATAATTGGGCATAGCTTCACGTTGATGGTTCATATAATTCCATAGCGTATACTCTCATGTTTAGTATAATTAATGGTCCATAAACCATTTTCTTAATATCCGGTGAACTCTTTTATTTCCATTTATAGGAGCTGCGTTCTTTCTTTCTTTCAAAAATTTCCAAACTACCAATCGTTGGTACTTTCGTTATAATAGTCGTTGTTAATGGAATATCCTTTGAATTTTTGTCATCCTCTCCATTATCCTTCGTGAACTTAGCTTGTAGCCTTTTCTTGCTTTCTTTATTACCCTTTAGAACACGTCGCTGCATACTTAGGTACTGCGCAATTTTGCTCGATGCGGGGAATTCAACCCATGGTCTAGAAATATTATAGCTCATGTCAGCATGAAGCATTCTCTTAAGGTGTCTTCCATACTTTCTCCTCATGTCTGCCTCGTGGTACACTCATTGTCAATTCGTTTTTACTTCTTTCAGGTATCTTCCTGATATGCCGATATGTTTTGAACTCTGGCCCCGAGCTAACAAATCTCCTCTTTTGGAGCTTGAAAATGTTTTGATTCCTTTTAAGTCTAATATAATATGTCCCCCCCCCCCCCCCCCCCTTATTAAGGAGATCCTTATACGCCAATAGTCTTTGAGTACCCTCTTCTTGATAATTATCTACCGCCCTTCACTATCTTCTTAAGGCCGAGGTTCCGTCATCGTATAGTCTGGCCTGCCTATCTTTTTGCTACTTACACTCTCGTATTTAACTAGAATACTTATAAGGGTATTCAATTCCGATGCCTTCTTTTTCGTCTATCCATACCTCTGTCTTTTATGACTAACGGTGTCCTGGACTCACAAGTTCATGGGGACGTCGAGATTCACTATATCCTTTTATGAAGTATTCGATTATACCTTACTCCTCGTCTTTCTTTCCAACTCAGCGCATAACATATCGAAAACTTCTTACCATAAGTTTTTGTTTCATTTGCGCCTATATCATCATTCTTGTCAATATTCCCATATCTTTCCATCCACTATTAGTCCTTTTACCCATTTAGCTCACTTACTCGTAATTCTTCTTAACTACGCGTTTGCGTTGCAGCTGTGCATCCATGTTTTTCTAGCGTCCTGCTACTTTTGATCTTAGCATAGAATTCTTACAGTTTACACTCTCTTTCTACCTTCGTTCATCGAGCCTTTATCTATCTTTATAATGCTTCGGTCGAGTGGTCTTCTAGGCACGTTCCTTACACTTCATTCTATTTCCTTTATCATCGAGCCTCTCGGTCTTTACGGAAGATCTTGCCCCGTATCATTAATTTTCCAATCAATCGTACCGACTCATCATCCTTGTTCTTTCCTTGATAAGTAATTAGTTTTATGCCGCCAACTTATTAAAATATCCTTCTTACTCTCATGATTAGAGGTTTTTAGTTACTTTCCTGCTAAATACTCTCCTTTTCCTTCAATCAGCCCATTGGTACACCTTTCTCACTTTCATCCTTAGCCTTCCTTGGGTTTCTTCCTCCTGGAGCACCTTTCTCCTCTTGTTATTCGTACTATCGGTCCTGAAGTCCGTGAAATATTACTTTAAACGCGCAAATCCGTTTCATTTCTAAGTCATCTTTTTAGGAAAGCTTCTCCATGTCCGAAGCTACCACATCAATACGGTTACACATTTATCCCCCTCTTTTCTTTTTTAAAAATATATTTTTCAAGAGTTGGAAATCTTTTAGTATCGTTTCGAGGCTTAATCATTCTTTCTCTTACTCCACATTCCTTGTCGTGGTCACTATTCTTTTAGCCCCATTTATTGGAATCGGTTTTCGAACCCCACACATTCTTCTTTTGTTCCATATTACCATGCTCTATCCCTTTCACATGCCTACCTTTGAATTTTTACCCAAGTATTCTCGTGCATTGCCCGTCGTTTCTTCTGGAGGCTTTGCTCAGTCATGTTTCTTACTTTTCACTTTTTCCGACATTTTGCTCTCCTTGCCTTCCATCTACTCACTCTCTTTCTTTTCCAAATATCGTTGTATTAAGACTTCCCAATCTTAACCAGTAGTAGGAAACAGCATCAGCTTACCTTGTAACACTTGTACCATATCTTTTGTTTTGTCCCTTGAACTACGTTACTCTGTTCGATTAATGCCTTTAATATACCACTACGCCGGTTGCTGGGGTACCCATACCCGTTGATACAATCGCATATGGGATATCATACGCATCCATATACATGTATATGTAATTACTACTATCTCGCCTACAAAGTATTTCCAAATGCTATTCAACCTCATCCTAGTTCTAGAGCCGTGATGCACCTTCCTTCTCTTCACCGGTCTAGTCTGCCTCGTCCAACGCGACCTCTTAAGGTTTTTAACCATTCCGTATACTCTAATTTCCCCTAGGCTACTCTAGCTTCTCATTTGTCTCTTATGTCTAAACCTATAGAACTTTTAGTACACTTCCCAGGAGGGTCACCCATCCTAAGATTTCTCTCACCTTAGCACGCTTAACCTTGAAACTCCGATGCAATCCGGTGCATTGATGCTTATATAATCGCATCCACCTCACCGCATGACCTTCACCGCATAATCTGGGACAGGTTGAAGTCTTAACAGATTCCAAAACATTCTCGTAACACATCTTCCTCCTTTAACAATTACTATTTTAACCTTTTCAATCCCCAATATTCACCTTTCCCTTGTGTGTACGGCTACCTTTCATCCTGGATTTCCAGGTTCCTGATGATAGGGAACACACCTTCGTCGCCATTACCTATAAATACTCGGGTATCAGCCTATTTGGGTTTCTATTCACCATTCTTATATAATAATCTACAATAGAACTCATTTGTCGACTTTCCCTGAATCCCCCTGTTACGACTCAGCCCCGTGGGCCGCGACTGGTGCCCTATTTGGACACCCAAACAGACTTACGTACCAGATCAACATATCAAAGGTTTATTCAAACTTAACATACATCATTTAAGCAGATACTGGAAACAAATATCGTCTTAAGCGGTCGCCCGTACAGAACATCATATCAAATCCTGTAGGCTGGCGGAATTGACATCGCCCAGATATACACACATATACAAACAAATGGGCCGTTTTGGCCATAATGGCAAACGGGACCGCATTAAGACGCAGATCATAATCACAAACGAACAAACATGACCCATGACCCACAAATATGACTACAGGCCTCTACAAACCATAACAGAGACATATGACGGGACAGGACCCCGCCGTACCCAAATAGTCATATATATATATACAGAATATGCATAACAGAAGATACGTACCAAAAATATGAGCTCCGGATCAAAAGGAGTACTCCAAGTGGCAGAATATGTATCCTATACCGGAGGATCACCAAAACGAGCGTCCGTACCTGCAGGCATGAAACGCAGCCCCCGAAGAAAGAGGGTCAGTACGGAATATGCACTGAGTATGCAAAGCATGAAATACAGAAATCTGAATCATAATTGAAGTGTGGAGTACAGAATATGGATACAGAATCGGTATATCAAAACCTGTGTTGAAAAAATATATGTATATCATGCAAATAAAAATCATGCATAAGGCTCAGGAATGTGGTCGCCGCTCCGACGCTGGCGCCACAACACATCATACTCCAGCAAGTTTCAAATCTCCGTACAATCTCCGAACATATCATTTCATTAGAACATATCGCATCATCAGAACACATCATATGCCATGTCACATCATAACGCCGTATATAAGCGGTACCCGGCCCTACGGCGAGATTTCGGGGACCGTAACACATCATACTGCCGAATATCACATAGTGCGCACGATCACAAAACCGGCCCGGGATCCGGCGAACGATATCATAATAGTAAGCACGAGCGGAGTAGTGCGAAAACCATATGCATATACATATTTAAATGAATTCCAAGACTCGACGAATAAATACATATACATACTGATATTAGAAGGCTCAAAGTAAGCATCGAGTCCATCGGAATTAGTATACAAAAGTTACGAACTTTCAAATTACAGAACTTTCGAAAAACACATAATAAGTCATTTTCTGAAAATTTAGTATCTCTCATATTGAGGAACTTTCAAATAATATTATAGGGTACTTCAAACGGAGCCTTAGGATCATATGCACATATCCAAAATATACATATCCAAACGTAGGCCATATCAAATATTTTTCAAACCACATCCGGAAACGTATTGGCTAGTGCTCCAAACATAATACGCATGTGTCAAGTCATATAGAATAATTCATGGAAATCAAAGACATAGGCCATCCTAGTGGCTCTAGGAGTAGAATATTTCTTTAGAGCATACATATATGTCATTCGTTTATTGCATAAAGGTCATGCCAAAAAGGAAGAACGGTAAGTTTACATACCTCGACCGCTCACTAACAAATCTCGATCGCTCGCCAAACAAATCCCGACTCAAGTCTCGGGCTCTCCAATACCTACAATAATATTATCAATTTCCAAAAATTAGCTACAAGTACTTAGAATTTTTAATTCTAATTAGTATTTGTCTACCGAAATTTCGGCAGCATCTCCCCTGTAAATTCAACATCCCCGAGAATTAAACTCGGCCAAATTCATCAACAACTATACCAACAATACCAACAACCAAACCAATAACATCAAAAACTAATTTAAAATGCATTCCAACACTAGTAACCTTCCTTTCCAACATAATTCATCAGCATTCAATTCAATAACGATTTTTCAAGCCGATATCGATTCTTACATATCCACACCAATTCAAGATCATTCAAGTGTAATTCAAACGCATTTCATACCATTTTACAAAGTATACAAAAAACATCCTCCAAGACTAGAATTCATCCGAAATCTCCAACCTTCGACACAACATTCACAACACATTTTTCATCTTCCCATTTCATCAACAACAACCACAATTTACACCTTAACAATTCCATTTCCATAATTACATAAATCTACAATAAAATCACAAAATTTCCTATAACAACTTAACAACAATTTTCATGCCAACATAAACTAGAATTCTTCCATTTGCATAAAAAGGCCATTACAACACAATTAACATAATAAATAAAAATTTTGATCATTCCTCTCCATCAACACCCATTTTCGGCCACACACACACATACCCATGACACAAAATTTTCATACTCTACATTCATTCCCACATACTACAACATATATATAAAAGTTTTCCAATATAAAAAGAAGTAGAATTCTCACCTTTTCCAAATTCTCCACTTGGTAAAAAAAGTACTTTCTTGCCTCAAAGTTTATACCACGTTGAAGAGGGTTCCGGGCTTAGTAGGAATTCACAAGAGATGAATTTTGAGCCAAAGATTTGAGCCCAACAATTTTTTTTATAGAGGCCGAATGCCCCTCTCTTTTGCTCTAATTTTTTTGTGTTCTTGAAAGTTCTACTAAGATGAAGAATAAATGGTCCCCCCCCCTTCCTTTAATATACATGGGTTTTACTTTATGTATGGGCTTGGGCCATGTAGTTGGCCGGCCACCCCATAGTTATTGGGCCCTTCTTTTTTTTTTTTTTTTCATTTCATTTAGGCCCAAATTGTTGCGGGTCTTATTTTAAAATTCCCAAAACTAGTTTCTCGAATTTCCCATTTTGCCCTTGACCTTCCTCCATATTTCCACGCCAAAATTTTTCATAAAACAACACATATATTAAATAAAAAAAATCAATTTGGCCTTATTTCTTACAAGTCAAAGTTATTTCGAAGTTTTTCGAATATGCGAAAATACGGGATATAACATCCTCCCCCCCTATAGAACATTCGTCCTCGAATGTTAAATTAGCCCTGTAGGTCTTACAAGCATTTTGGGGGAGGTGCTTTACATGGAAAGCACATATAATTCATTCATTAATCAACATAACCAATTTTGGAATTTAGATTTACCTGAAGGCATAGGAAACAGGTGAGGGTACTTCTTCTTTATCTCGTCCTCCGCTTCCCAGGTCATTTCTTCTCTATTATTGTTTCGCCACAAGACCTTAACAGAGGGTACATCTTTGGTGCGTAGTCTCCTCACCTGACGATCCAGGATAGCTACATGTTGTTCTTCATAAGACAATTCCTCTGTTACCTGAATATCTTCTATGGGGAACACTCTGGAAGGGTCACCAATACATTTACGAAGCATTGACACATGAAATACCGGATGTACTGCCTCCAGGTCGGATGGTAAGTCTAGCTCGTAGGCGACTTCGCCTATCTTCCGAATAATCTGATAAGGCCCAATATAACGCAGACTGAGCTTTCCTTTTCTGCCAAATATCATCACACCTTTCATAGGTGACACTTTTAGAAATACCCAGTCACCAATCTGGAACTCTAACGGTCGACGTCGTTTATCTACATATGATTTCTGTCGACTCTGTGCTTCTAATAACCGTTCCCGAATAAGTTTCACCTTATCGACTGCTTGCTGAATTATATCGGGACCAATCAATTTAGTTTCACCCACATCGAACCAACCAATCGGAGATCTACATTTTCTATCATATAGGGCTTCATACGGTGCCATCTGGATGCTGGAATGATAACTATTATTATAAGCAAATTCAATAAGCGGCAAATGATCATCCCAACTACATCTGAAATCAATAACACAGGCCCGTAGCATATCTTCAAGCGTCTGAATAGTACGCTTGGCCTGCCCGTCGGACTGAGGATGGAATGTTGTGCTAAGACTCACCTGAGTCCCCAATCCCTCCTGAAATGACCTCCAGAAATTTGCTGTAAACTGAGCACCTCTGTCGGTTATAATAGATATGGGAACTCCGTGAAGCCTTACTATATCTTTAATATACAACCGGGCATAATCCTCAGTCGAATAAGTAGTCCTGACCAGAAGAAAATGGGCTGATTTCGTCAGTCTATCAACAATAACCCATATAGAATCATACCTGCGTAGAGTGCGCGGTAAACTTGTAATGAAATCCATATTGATTATTTCCCATTTCCAAGCTGGAATTTCCATTTCCTGTAACAATCCACTGGGCTTTTGATGTTCGATCTTAACTTGCTGGCAATTTGGGCACAGAGCAACGAACTCTGGAATATCTCTTTTCATACCATCCCACCAATATAAACATCTGAGATCATGGTACATTTTAGTAGATCCGGGGTGAACAGAATACCGAGCATAATGTGCCTCTCCCATAATCTGTCGCCGCAGCCCTGCAGCGTCAGGCACACCTAACCTGCCACTATATAATAATACCCCGTCAGATAAAATCTCGAACTGGGTCTTCTCCTTATTAAGGGCCACATCTCTGTACCACACCAAGATAGGATCCTCGAACTGACGTCGTTTTACCTCTTCTGTTATCGATGATTCGGCAACCTCTCGGACAGAAACCCCAATATCTCCAGAATCGGCCAAACGGACTCCAAGGCTGGCTAACTGATGAATTTCACGAACTAATTCCTTTCTTTCTGGCTGCACATCGATCAAACTGCCCATGGACTTGCGGCTTAGTGCATCTGCTACAACGTTGGCTTTTCTAGGATAATACAAAATATCGACATCATAATCCTTCAATAATTCAAGCCATCTTCTTTGCCGCAAATTTAGCTCCTTTTGCTTAAAAATATACTGAAGGCTTTTGTGGTCCGTATAGATATCGACATGGACCCCATATAAATAATGCCGCCATCTTCAAAGCATGAATCACCGCGGCTAATTCCAGATCATGGGTGGGATAATTTCTCTCGTGCGGTCTGAGTTGCCGGGAAGCATAGGCTATAACTCGACCGTGCTGCATTAATACACAACCTATCCCAATACCAGAAGCATCACAATAAATGACATACCCGTCTGGCCCCTCTGGAAGGGCTAGAACTGGAGCTGTAATTAATTTTTCCTTCAGCAACTAGAAGCTGCGTTCACAAGCATCGGTCCACTGAAATTTTGCTGCCTTCTGAGTTAACTTTGTTAATGGTGCCGTAATAGAAGCAAAATTCTCCATAAATCTCCTGTAATATCCAGCCAATCCCAGGAAACTGCGTACCACAGTCGGTGTCGTAGGCCTAGGCCAATTCTGTACAGCCTCGATCTTCTATGTGTCGACCCGAATACCATCTACTCCAACGATATGCCCCAAGAATGCCACTGAAGTTAACCAGAATTCACATTTGGAGAATTTAGCATATAATTTCCGTTGCTGGAGTGTGCCCAGTACTGTTCTCAAGTGATCTGAATGCTCCTCTGCTGATCGGGAATAAACCAGAATATCATCGATAAACACAATCACGAACATATCCAGAAACGGCCTGAATACCTGATTCATCAAATCCATAAATACTGCTGGAGCATTAGTTAGCCCAAAAGACATCACTCGGAACTCATAATGCCCGTACCGGGTCCTGAAAGCAGTCTTTGGAATGTCTGCCTCTCGTACCAGCACCTGATGATAACCCGAACGCAAATCTATCTTCGAAAAATATTTGGCACCCTGCAACTGATCAAATAAATCATCAATCCTAGGAAGGGGGTATTTATTCTTGATAGTCACCTTATTCAGCTGTCTGTAATCAATACACATTCGCAACGACCCATCTTTCTTTCTCACAAATAATACCGGCGCTCCCCTGGGAGACGTACTGGGTCTGATGAAGCCTTTTTCTAATAGATCTTTCAGCTGCTCTTTCAATTCTTTCAATTCTGCAGGTGCCATTCTGTAAGGAGGAATAGATATAGGCTGAGTGTCTGGCAGCACATCTATCGTGAAATCTATCTCCCGCTCAGGGGGAAGACCTGGAAGCTCGTCCGGAAACACATCTGGAAATTAATTAACAACCGAAACTGACTGGAGTGTAGGTGCTTCTGCTTTAGTATCATGCACTCGAACCAAATGATAGATATACCCTTTCTGAATCATCTTCTTAGCCTTGAGGTATGAAATAAACTTACCCCTCGGCGATGCTGTATTTCCTGCCCATTCTATAACTGGTTCCCCTGGAAACTGGAAGCGAACTACCTTATTTTGGTAATCAACATTAGCATAACAGGAGGCTAACCAGTCCATACCCATAATAACGTCGAATTCCATCATATCTAATTCTACCAAATCGGCCTTAGTACAACGGCCACATATAATCACAGAACAGTCTTTATATACCTGCCTCGCTATAATAAAATCCCCAACCGGCGTAGCTACCTCGAACGGTTCTATAGGTTCAGGCGTTATCCCAATTTTACTAGCAACGAGGGGAGAAATATATGATAAAGTAGAACCCGGATCGATCAATGCATACACAGCTCGAGAGAAGACCAATAATGTACCTGTGACCACATTTGGCGACGCCTCCTGATCCTGTCGGCTAGCCAATGCATAAATGCGGTTCGAAGGACCGCTAGAATCAGAAACCCCGCCACGGCCTCTACCGCGGCCCGCTGATGCTGGCATACCTCGCCCCCGCAGGGCGCATAACTAAAGGAGTGGAAGACGAACCAGCAGCTGATCCTGTCGGCTGAGCTGTACCACCAGAACCACCCGCCAACGGATAGTCTCTCATAATATGGCCCTGGCGGCCACAAGAAAAATAGGCACCAGTAGCTCTATGACACTCTCCTGGGTGCGACCTCCCACAATAAGAACACCGGGGCATGGGTGGCCTGGACTGACTAGGACCTCTGCTCGTCTGAGAACCTGAGGCTCTGGAACTCTGGCCTGCTCCAGACTGCCCCGCACCGCCAACCCGTCTACCTGTAGACTGTGTACTCTATCCTGACGAAGGAGGATATCTACTAGACTGCTGCTACTGAGGCTGCCCGCCTCGAGACTCTCCAGAATACCCAGCTGACCTGGCCCGCTTGGGCGGTCTCCTATCACGATCTCTGCCCGATTGATCCTCTCTGTGATGGTCCTCCATCCCTTGCGCATAAGCCTGTAACCGGGCAATGTCCAAAGCAGTCTGCGATGCCATCGCCATACAGCTGTTAATCAAGTAGCGATCCAACCCTATCACGTACCGATGCATCCGATTAGGCATCTCAGCTACTATGGCAGGTGCATATCTAGCCAGAGAATCAAACTCCAAGCTATACTCTCGGACACTTCTGCCTCTCTGCCGCAACTGCAAAAATCTGTCAACTTTTGCCCGCCGCAACTCTGGGGGAAAAAAGTGGCTGAGAAAGGCGGCTACAAACTCGTCCCATACGGCCGGTGGAGCATCCTCGCCTCTGGACAGCTCCCATGACTCATACCAATTAATCGCAACATCTCGCAATCTGTGTGAAGCTAACTCGACAGACTCAGTCTCAGAAGCCCTGACTAGTCTCAACGCACGCTGCATGTCGAATAAAATCCTGGGGATCCTCCTTGGGCTTGGACCCGTAAAACTCTGGAGGACCACAAGTAAAGAAATCACAAACCCTCAGACTGTCACGTCTGTCCATATCATCACCCCCTAGCCCGCGTCTGCGAGCCTGTCCTGCTACCAATGTCGTCAACAACTGAACAGCCTCTCTCATCGCCCTATCCTCCGCCCCTGGCTGAGGAGCTGGAGGCTCGGGCGCTGGAGCCTCTGGAGCTACTGGTGGAGCCACTTCAGGCTTCTCTGATGATGATGGCGTAGCAGAGCCCGCTGACTACAGCGCAATATCAGGCATAATCTGAGCACGAGCCCGAGTAACCCTCTGTATCTGGCTGGTCTCTCCTGCCACTGCTTTGCCCTTCTGGGCAGCCGTCGTCTTCTTCGGAGGCATCACTGTAAACATAACAATCGGTCAGAAGAGATCATCCTAATAGCACAGCTCTATCGCACGATCTAAGATCAAAAAAAAAAAGGTAACACCCTAAATGTCATGTAGCCTCCTGTTTATAGATGTGGTGCACAACACACCGATCAACAAGACTCTACTAGACACGGCTTGTAGACATTCCGAGGACAAACCGCTCTGATACCACTTCTGTCACAACCCAGCCCCGTGGGCTGCGACTGGTGCCCTATTTGGTCACCCAAACAGACTTACGTACCAGATCAACATATCAAAGGTTTATTCAAACTTAACATACATCATTTAAGCAGATACTGGAAACAAATATCGTCTTAAGCGGTCGCCCGTACAGAACATCATATCAAATCCTGTAGGCTGGCGGAATAGACATCGCCCAGATATACACACATATACAAACAAATGGGCCGTTTTGGCCATAATGGCAAACGGGACCGCATTAAGACGCAGATCATAATCACAAACGAACAAACATGACCCATCACCCACAAATATGACTACAGGCCTCTACAAACCATAACAGAGACATATGACGGGACAGGGCCCCGCCGTACCCAAATAGTCATATATATATATATACAGAATATGCATAACAGAAGATACGTACCAAAAATAGAGCTCCGGATCAAAAGGAGTACTCCAAGTGGCAGAATATGTATCCTATACCGGAGGATCACCAAAACGAGCGTCCGTACCTGCAGGCATGAAACGCATCCCTCGAAGAAAGGGGGTCAGTACAGAATATGTACTGAGTATGCAAAGCATGAAATACAGAAATTCGAATCATAACTGAAGTGTGGAGTACAGAATATGGATACAGAATCGGTATATCAAAACATGTGCTGAATATATATATGTATATCATGCAAAAAAAAATCATGCATAGGGATCAGGAACGTGGTCGCCACTCCGACGCTGGCGCCACAACACATCATACTCCAGAAAGTTTCAAATCTCCGTACAATCTCCGAACATACCATATCATCAGAACATATCGCATCATCAGAACACATGATATGCCATGTCACATCATAACGCCGTATATAAGCGGTACCCGGCCCTACGGCGAGGTTTCGGGGACCGTAACACATCATACTGCCGAATATCACATAGTGCGCACGATCACAAAACCGGCCCGGGATCCGGCGAACGATATCATAATAGTAGGCACGAGCGGAGTAGTGCGAAAACCATATGCATATACATATTTAAATGAATTCCAAGACTCGACAAATAAATACATATACATACTGATATTAGAAGGCTCAAAGTAAGCATCGAGTCCATCGGAATTAGTATACAAAAGTTACGAAATTTCAAATTACAGAACTTTCGAAAAACACATCATAAGTCATTTTCTGAAAATTTAGTATCTCTCATATTGAGGAACTTTCAAATAACATTATATGGTACTTCAAACGGAGCCTTAGGATCATATGCACATATCCAAAATATACATATCCAAACTTAGGCCATATCAAATATTTTTCAAACCACATCAGGAAACGTATCGGCTAGTGCTCCAAACATAATAGGCATGTGTCAAGTCATATAGAATAATTCATGGAAATCAAAGACATAGGCCATCCTAGTGGCTCTAGGAGTAAAATATTTCTTTAGAGCATACATATATGTCATTCGTTTATTGCATAAAGGTCATGCCAAAAAGGAAGAACGGTAAGCTTTACATACCTCGACCGCTCACTAACAAATCTCGATCGCTCGCCAAAAAAATCCCGACTCAAGTCTCGGGCTCTCCAATATCTACAATAATATTATCAATTTCCAAAAATTAGCTACAAGTACTTAGAATTTTTAATTCTAATTAGTATTTGTCTACCGAAATTTCGGCACCATCTCCCCTGTAAATTCAACATCCCCGAGAATTAAACTCGGCCAAATTCATCAACAACCATACCAACAATACCAACAACCAAACCAATAACATCAAAAACCAATTTAAAATGCATTCCAACACTAGTAACCTTCCTTTCCAACATAATTCATCAACATTCAATTCAGTCACGAATTTTCAAGCCGATATCGATTCTTACATATCCACTACCAATTCAAGATCATTCAAGTGCAATTCAAACACATTTCATACCATTTTACAAAGTATACAAAAAAAATCCTCCAAGACTAGAATTCATCCGAAATCTCCAACCTTCGACACAACATTCACAACACATTTTTCATCTTCCCATTTCATCAACAACAACCACAATTTCCACCTTAAAAATTCCATTTCCATAATTACATAAATCTACAATAAAATCACAAAAATTCCTATAACAACTTAACAACAATTTTCATGCCAACATAAACTAGAATTCTTCCATTTGCATAAAAAGGCCATTACAACACAATTAACATAATAAATAAAAAAATTTATCATTCCTCTCCATCAACACCCATTTTCGGCCACACACACACATACCCATGACACAAAATTTTCATACTCTACATTCATTCCCACATACTACAACATATATATAAAATTCTTCCAATATAAAAAGAAGTAGAATTCTCACCTTTTCCAAATTCTCCACTTGGTAAAAAAAGTACTTTCTTGCCTCAAAGTTTATACCAGGTTGAAGAGCGTTCCGGGCTTAGTAGGAATTCACAAGAGATGAATTTTGAGCCAAATATTTGAGCCCAATAATTTATTTTTTATAGAGGCCGAATGCCCCTCTCTTTTGCTCTAAATTTTTTGTGTTCTTGAAAGTTCTACTAAGATGAAGAATAAATGGTCCCCCCTTCCTTTAATATACATGGGTTTTACTTTATGTATGGGCTTGGGCCATGTAGTTGGTCGGCCACCCCATAGTTATTGGGCCCTTCTTTCTTTCTTTTTTTCATTTCATTTAGGCCCAAATTGTTGCGGGTCTTATTTTAAAATTCCCGAAACTAGTTTCTCGAATTTCCCATTTTGCCGTTGACCTTCCTCCATATTTCCACGTCAACATTTTTCATAAAACAACAGATATATTAAATAAAAAAAATCAATTTGTCCTTATTTCTTACAAGTCAAAGTTATTTCAAATTTTTCCGAATATGCGAAAATACGGGATATAACACCCCCAACGGACCTTGCTCCTACTAAACCTCGAACGTAAACCATTTTTATCCTTCGGACTGCTAATCGTCTTTCTCGCAATTATCCTTCATGCCATGCCAAGTCCCTAACCCCTCTAAAACAATGCGTCCCACTTATTTTCTATTTACGATATTTCCTTTCCACGCTTCTTTCTGTTAGGTGTACCTAACTAAACGACTTGATTTTGAAAAATTCCGACAGAGTCTCCTTTACAATTCTTACTACCCAGAACCTGCATGCAGCAATCAGCAGCAATGCCTCACAGGGCATATATATATACGACATATCTCAGCCACCAAGGGCTCCCAATTTCAGGTAAAAGAACAAAAATGTCAAAACTTACCTCTGTGACTTCCCATATCATTACTCACCTTCTCCCGTCGATACTGTGCTTCCGCTGAGATCAAAGGTTAGTGCAAGGAATCTCATTTCCTATGACTTGGCTCTATCGCACGATCTAAGACAGAAAAAAGGTCAACGATTCCTAGATGCCCTGCAGCCTCCTGTTTATAAGTGTGGCCGGCTTCACACCCATAAACAGGACTCTACAAGACACAACTTTGCAGACAACCCCTAGGACGAACTTCTCTGATACCACTTTGTCACACCCTAATCTTGATAGGGCATGATGGGCACCCGACCCTTATTTAGGGTCGAGCGAACCCGCTGACTCTTATTACACACATAATCTCTTTGGACTCTTAAATCAAATAAAAATGAAATACATAGTAAAGGCTTTCAGAAACATTCTTTTCGTCGTTCTCAAGTCAAGTAAAATTTGTAATCATATGGAATTTGTAACATAACGCAAAATGGTACATCGGCTTGCAGAGCCGCTTACAAGACTGACGACCCACATACGTGACTCTGTCTGCAAAGTCTCTAACATCAATCAGGAATCATAACATATATACTCTGACTAGGCAACACTCCGAAAGGAAATGGAGCTCGCCAATCCCGCTGGAACATCTTCTAGCAATGCCTTCTACTCATTTGTGTGTACCTGCGTGGCATGAAACGCAGCCCCTGAATAAAGGGGGTCAGTACGGAATATGTACTGAGCATGTAAGACATGAATTACAGTAAAGAGGATCATAACTAAAATAGAAATTGGCCAGAAACAAGTATGAGTTTTAAAAACATCAATACACTTGCCTTATGAAATGAAAATCGTGCATATCATTATCGTATACCGTACCCGGCGCATTATGGGACTCGGTGGATAAAATCATGCATCTGAACATCATATATCATATCATCATGTATATATACCGTACCTGGCCCTCTAGTGAGGGACTCGGTGAATGAAGTCATCAAGTGCCCTCCTGGCCGCCATCCCCGTATCATCATATCATCATGTCATCATATATATATATATATATATATATATATATATATATATATATATATATATATATATATACCGTACCCGGCCCTCTAGTGAGGGACTCGGTGAACAATGCAGTGGAATTACGCACGATAACATACCCGTCCCGGGACTCGGTGAAAGACATATTGAGGCATGCACGAGCAGAGTAGTGAGAAACTACATGCATATAAATCAATATTGAAGACTCGATAGATGAGGACACTAATCGGCAATTGAAAGATCATAAACGCGTTTTGAGTCAATCCGAGTTAGCATAAGAAAATTATGGACGTTATTCATTACAGAAACCTTTCTAAACGTTTTAGAGCAATCCGAGTTAACATCAGAAAGTTATGGACGGTATTCATTATAGAGACCTTTATGAACGTTTCAAAACAATCCGAGTTAGCATATGAAAGTTAAGGGCATTAACCCTTATAGAACCCTTTTAGGAATAGAACTCTTTGTTCTTTGCTCGTTATTCAATCATACAATAAGCTCGACCATACTAAGCATGCTTATGTCAAGAAGTGAATAAGAATCATAAACAAGCTCGGAATTAAGGAATAGAGTTACCCCAAGGTACATGTCATAACTTACTCAGTTCTAGGACATGCCAAAAGAAAGAAAGGGTAGGCCTTACATACCTGCAAGATAATTCTCGACTTTCAACTTACTTCCCGTCTTGCAACTCGCTTAAGAATTATTCGTAGCCTCGTAATCTACATATGAAATTATTCATAATATCATTAGGATCATCGTCGTACGTTCGTCTCGAAACTTTAATTAAAACCCTTTTAAATTCTGCCTAAATTTGGGCAGCATTTCCCCTATTTATATGCCTAGCCCGAGATTCCAATTCAATAGCCAACAACATCAACAACAATGCCAATAGTAGTAATACCATTTCCAACACCAACAAGTGAATTAACTATCTCCACATAACCTTCCATGTCTTCAGCATCAAAGTTCAGAAGAATACCCGCTAGAGCTTCACCCAAACTTTCTTCTTCCATCTTGAACTCCACCGCTTCATCAACAACATCAAATGAATTAATTATCGAAATTCTCTCGTAAGCACTTGGTAACTTCATCCCCTTGCTAACCTGAAAAGTAACTTAATCGTTGACTCAGAACTTGATTTCATTTTTCTCCGAATCCATCAGAGCTCTCCCTGTAGCAAGGAAGGGTCGCCCTAGAATAATAGGAATGTCCCGATCAACAGCACAATCAAGAATCACAAAATCAGCGGGCGACATAAATTCACTAACCCGCACAAGCACATCATCAACCCCACCAACAGGCCTTTTGATAGACCTATCAGCCATCTGTAACCTCATAATAGTTGGCCTTGGCATCCCCAAACCTAATTTTTTATATATAGCAAGGGGCATCAAATTAATACTCGCCCCAGTTTCACACAAAGCACGAGCAAAATCATGGTGCCCAATAGAACAAGGAATGGTGAACGCTCCAGGATCGCCCTTTTTATGAACAGTAGTAGTTGAGATGATGGAACTTACAGTATGAGTCAAACTCATGGTTTCATGTTGCACCGTTTTCTTCTTGGTTAGCAGGTCCTTCAAACACCCAGTCTACATCACCTCCCCCATTCTTTGAATTTTTAATAGTGTCACTAAAAAGTCTTCCCCTTTTAGGGGGTGCTGCTCTCTAGAAATATCACACATCTGTGACTCAAGCTTATGAATAGGTGTTGTATGGGAACCAACTATCTCTATCAGCCCAGATAAATTCCTCTCAGACTTTTATTGATTTGCCAGAATCTTCTCAAGCATTGCTTCAACCTTCAAACTACCTTGCTCGGTTGACTGCCCTTTCGGTGGTATATAAGGATTGGAACTCTTATTCCCAAAATTGTTGCTGTTGTTGTACCTCCCTTGGTTCGTACCACTATAATTATTATTGTAGTTTCCTGAGTTGTTATTGTTATAAGTACCGTGGCCTTGCTGAGGTCTCCATTGAGTCTGATTCTAGTAACCACCTTGGTAGTTCTGTCTTTGATAACCCCTTGAGAGTTATTCACATAGTTAGCATCTTCAATCTGCATGGGAGGTCTCTCATGAAACAGACCCTCTTGGGTCTGGAACATCCCTTTCGGCATACCTGCATCATCCTCACAAACATTCACCTTCTTAATTTGGGTTTCATCAGCCTTCTTTGTTAGCAAGGAAATATTTGTTCACTACTAAAAAACTGCCAAAAATCGACGGACAAAAAACCGACGCATTGCATCGGTTTAAAAAACAGACGGAAAACCGACTCCCTGCGTTGGTTTTTTACATTTCTAATTTTCTTTAATTATTTTAATTAGAAAACCGACAGACGACATCGGTTTTTTTGGCAGAATTTTGAAAATATATATCCGCCAGAAAAAACTGACGTCCCACGTCGGTTTTATTAAAAATAATAATAATAATTAATATAAAACCGACGGACGATGTTGGTTTTATTTTTAAATAATATGCAATTCAATTTGTTTTTAAAAAAAATAATAAACAATTTTTTTTAGGAAACCGACGGACAGGGTCGGTTTCCTATTATTTTTTTTAATTTTTGGGTCAAATCTGGTCAAACGTGCGGGAGAAACCGACGGACAGGGTCGGTTTTGTCCGTCGGTTTTTCTTTAAAAACATTCCAGACGGGTTTTCATACCCATTTCTTCTCCTCTTCCCAATTAAACTCCCATTCCCCTCAAACCCTAGCTACCCTCCGCCCAGCCCCGCCGCCCATTTCCCCCCCGCCGCCTGCGCAGCCCGTCCCCACCAACCCCAGACCCGTTTTGAAGTTAATTAATTGACGTTAGTTTCTCTTAAATTAGGGCTTTTAAAATTTTTTCAATTTTAGTTTTATTTGTAGATTTTAGGCCTAATGCTAATCTATTTAGCTTTGTTAAACATCATTTGCAATGTTATTAATATTGAATTTGTGAAAAAAATGTAAACCTTATTTGACTAGTTTAGTTGTCATTTTTTTTTAGCTTGAGATTATGCTATATTTCATGTTCTTTGTCAATGTATTTGTGTTAGCTTAGTTATCTGTTACACCTCGGAAAAATTTCCGTTCATGCACAGTGAATTGACTGACGAAGGGCATGATGCATACGATGTTTTGATAAGTAAGAAATAATATTTAATGATTCTAAATGAGATTTTAAAGACATTTGAGGTAGGAGACGAAAGTTGTTAAGGAAAGCAAGGTACATGTGGTGTGTCGGGCAAGAATTACGAGTATCGAATTAATGATGTCTTAATGACAATTTGGAGAAGAATTATAATGTCCCTTATATTGGTAATGAAGTGTCAAGTAAGTTTCAAGAAGGAACCATAAGCCATCCCAAAAGGGCGATTTAAGGGAACATTTTCGGATGATCTGACTTGGAGGGGCCGAAACGCCATTATAAGTTTGGAATTTTGAAAACACTCTAGAAATGGAAGTTGTATATAATTGAAAGAGCTTTCCAAACATAGGTCGTGGGCCCTCACAGCATATCGGGATCAAAAGTTATGGCCATTTTACGACAGACTGTTTGGGCAAAATCACATTCTGGCGCACTTTGCGGCGCAACATGCGGCCTGCAAACACGACATGCGGCCACGCAGATGCGTAGCAAAGTGTGCCAGTGAAATTTTTGGTGGTCTTGCATGGTTTGCGACCCAACATGCATTTATCAAAGCATGCTTTGCGTCCCGCAAAGCGTGCCGCATGTTGTGTCAGTCCAGAATCTTCTGGACCATTATATATACATCCAATTTCGTTTCTAACTCATTATTTCACCATTTTTGGTCCTAAAAACCTCTAGAAACCTCTCTAACATTTCATCCACAAGAAAAATCAAAGGAAACCAAGATTAACAACATCAAATTCATGAACCCAAGTGTATGAAACTCAAGTAGGATTCATCTTCTTCAAGAAAATCCTAAGGAAGGTGAAGAAGGGTTTTGGTGATAAAGGGAGGATTCAACTCAAAGCTTGTTCAACCACTATCTAAGGTAAGTTTTATGATTTTCTCATGATGATTGAAGTATTTATATGTTGTAACACTTGGATTATAGAAGAGTGTAGTAAATGGGTCATAAAATGTGAATAGTGTCATAGTTGGATGATAGTTGGATTAAATTATAAGTGTTGGTGTGTTGTGAGTATAAATATGTTATAAATGACGTTTAGACCATGAAATAAGTATTATGTATGAGAAAAAGTGATGATGAGCTAAAACCAATAAATGTAGGGAAATTGTAGAAAAATGATGGAATGTAGTAAATATGGATAAATGACGATTGATGATACGATATTGTGAGTATTGTTGTGAACGTTGGGAGTTGAAATGAAATGTGGGAAAAGTAGTATAAACAAAGGAAGTGCTGCTCAATTTTCCCTAGAATTAGTACACGTTCTTGTAGTTGATTAGCTAACGTTTAGGTGAATTCTCTTGAAGGTAGAGACGTGAGCGTTGAAGGAGAACGAGCAAGGAATAGAATAGCTAAACGACAAAGGTATGTAAGGCTAGTCCCTTCTTTCTAAGGCATGAATCCTATGATGTGATATTCCTTCCTTCTTCATAATTTTCCTACGTATCAAAAACTATGAGTCTACGATTATAAAGAGCATCACAAGATAAAGAAAAGAGACACGTTACGAGCATGACGAGGTTGATGATGAATCTAAGTCTAGAAGTCATAAAGCTCATGATATGATATTCCTACGAAGTTAATGATCCTTCGATGATTCCTATGATAGTATTTTCCTTACCTCTCCATGACTCTCCTACTTTCCGGAAAACTAAGAGCCTATGTTCATGAATAGCCATATGTGATAAGATAAGAGGTATGTTACGAATGTAGTAATGATGATGATGAGTCTAAGTCTAAAGATACTAAGGCCTATAATATCATGGTTCTACAAGGTAATGATACACATTACGATCCATTGATATTGTTCATTGACTACACTCACCTTATATGCTAATTCCTTCAAGCTGAGGCATAATGCTTATGAATGCTCCTTAATGGACTCGGGGGTTCTCGACCTTATGTCACCCTGACATTGTTATAGATTGTCCATGAGGCTTAATGCATGTCCTATGACCAATGTTCCGCAAAGTTATGAGTCTATGTTCATAGAAGATTTCATATGAGATAAAGGTGAGAGATATGCTGTAGAAACGGTAATGGTAATGATGAGCTTAAGCCGAAAAGATTATAAAGACTATTATACGATACTTATACGAAATTTGTGCTACGAATATGATGTGATTTTCATAGATTTTCTTTGAATTTAAATATGTGAATTAATGAAAGGTTACGATACGCTTATGAGATATATGTGATGACAATGATGATGATGAGATATACCGATCCATGTTATGATGTATGTAATATGGTCGAGCCACTACGTGGCCGAATATGGAAGACATGTATGTGATATTGTCGAGCCACTACGTGGCCGAATACGGATACTGTCGAGCCACTATGTGGCCGAATACGGATATTGTGTATGTGATACTGTCGAGCCACTACGTGGCCTAATACGGATATTGTCGAGCCCTACGTGACCGAATACGGATAATGTTATATGTGTATAAGCAGATACGGTATTACGACGATTATGTATATGTGGTATATGTATGAAATGCATTCATCCTTAAAGGTCGCGCAGGTTTTGCCTTCACCTCATGACTTATGATTCTCTATCATGTTTATTTCCTTTATGCCTTACATACTCAGTACAATATTCGTACTGACGTCCGTTTTCTTTGGACGCTGTGTCCATGCCCACAGGTAGACAGGAAGACGGCGCAGACCTATAGGAGCTATCAGCAAATTTTCAGGAGCACTCCATTATTCCGGAGGTGCTAATCGGGTTTATACTTCTATATATATATATATATATATATATATATATAAGTATATTTATTTTGGGTACGACGGGGTCTTGTCCCGTTAATATGTCTAGTACTCTAGTAGAGGCTCGTAGATACGTACGTGTGGGTAATATGGTCTCACGATACTACTGTGGTGTATATGTTATTATTCTGATAGCCGAAGGGCGTATGTATATAAAATCAATTATGTTTTCAAATGAAGAATGATTGTCTAATGATTTTGATTTGAATATAATTGATGAAAGAGCGTAAATGAGTATGCCGAGTAATAGAACGAGCGGTGCTCGGTGGTCAGCCCCGGGTACCCGTCGCAGCCCTAGTCGGGTCGTGACATTATCATTCTTTGTAATATTATTGATGTTGAATATGTGCAAAAATGTATACTTTAATTATTTGACTAGTGTTTTTTTTTTGTTTTTTTTTTTGGATTGTGCTTTTTGTTTGAATTACATAAGTTATTAGAATTGTTATTGATCATTCCAAATTAGAATTGGTTGAGATTGTGCTTTTCAAAGTTAGAATTGTTAAGATATAGTATTTCTATAACCTCAATACTAAAATGTAGATTTTATTTCTCTAGATTTACTTTTCAATTTTTAGAATTGGTTGGAATTGTGTTTTTCAAAGTTAGAATTATTAAGTTATGTTAGAATTATTAAGTTATAATATTTCTATAACCTCAAAACTAAAATGTAGACTTTATTTGACTAGATTTACTTTTCAATTTTTAGAATTAAAGTTATAATCCATAAGTTATTAAAGTTAGAATTGTTATTGAGAATTCAAAGTTAGAATTGTTAAGTTATAGTATTTCTATAACCTCAATACTAAAATGTAAATTTTATTTCTCTAGATTTATTTTTCAATTTTTAGAATTGGTTGGAATTGTGCTTTTCAAAGTTAGAATTATTAAGTTATGTTAGAATTATTAAGTTATAATATTTCTATAACCTCAAAACTAAAATGTAGACTTTATTTGACTAGATTTACTTTTCAAGTTTTAGAATTAAAGTTAGAGTTCATAAGTTATTAAAGTTAGAGCCCATAAGTTATTAAAGTTAGAATTGTTATTGAGAATTCAAAGTTAGAATTGTTAAGTTATAGTATTTCTATAACCTCAATACTAAAATGTAGATTTTATTTTTCAATTTTTATAATTGGTTGGAATTGTGCTTTTCAAAATTAGAATTATTAAGTTATAATATTTCTATAACCTCAAAACTAAAATGTAGACTTTATTTGACTAGATTTACTTTTCAATTTTTAGAATTAAAGTTAGAATCCATAAGTTATTAAAGTTAGAATTGTTATTGAGAATTCAAAGTTAGAATTGGTTGGGATTGTGCTTTTCAAAGTTAGAATTGTTAAGTTATAGTATTTCTATAACCTCAATACTAAAATGTAGATTTTATTTCTCTAGATTTACACGTCAACTTTTGGTTGGACATTTAAATATTTCTGAACTTTGAAGCTCTATTTAGATCATATTTGATGTGTTTAGATAGTGTTTGATGTGTTTTATTATTACATAGGGTGATTTTATGTGTTGTAGCTCTTTTAGAATTGATTTGGAGCATTTTAATACTAGTTTTGAGCTGCTTTTGGTACTGGTTTCTGTGCAGGTGTGGCTGCAGAAAATGCAGGAATTGAATGCAGGAAATTTTCCAGAAAATCGACGCAGTCCGTCAGTTTTCTGGAAATTAATTTTGGAAATTTTCCAGAAAACCGACGGAAACCGACTCAGTCCATCGGTTTTCAGAAAAATAATTCTGAAATTTTATGAAAAAACCGACGCACTGTGTCGGTTTTGTATTTAAAATAAAAACAATTAAATAAAAAACCGACGGTGTACGTCGGTTTTTCCATAAAATATATATTGTTTTTATATAACATAATAAATTAGAAATTAAAAAAAACTGACTCTATCCGTCAGTTTTTTTAATTTTTTAAAACTATTGTATAAAACCCGACGGACCACGTAACCGACGCAGTCCGTCGGAAAAAACCAACGTTATCCGTCGGTTTTCAAAAAGCGAGGCTATGTAAACCGACGGACCGTACAGGGTCGGTTTCCCGTCGGTTTCATTGAAAAAACGGACGCTGTCCGTCGGTTTTTCCCGTTTTTTTAGTAGTGGTTGCAAGCTCAACCAATGTTTGCTGGGTATCTAGATTGTCCTTTACCATATTCTGGATCATAGCACTACCGTAAGGCACAACATCAGCATTGTTTGAGTGTCAAGCCTAATTGTGAGTAGTCAGCCTGTCAAGCATGTTGGTCACTCGTCGGTAAGATTTATTCATGAAAAAATCCCTCAGTAGAACTTCTCCATTAATATGTTCTCCGGAAAACCATGATTCGGAATCTTTTGGAAATACTCTTTGAATCTCTCCCAAGCTTCATATAATTGTTCCCCTGGTCACTGCTTAAATACATAGATCTTGTCATGAATCTCAGCCTTCTTGCTAGGAGGGTACCATTTCTTGAGAATGACTGCTGCTATCTCTGCCCATGTAGTAATAGACTTCCGGGGAAGTTTCTCGAACCATGCTCTTGCATCTCCAGCTAAGCAATATTTGAATAAGCTCAGCTGAATAGCCTCTTGTGGAACGTTGTTTTGGATGTGATTAGCACACACATCCATAAAATTCTGCATATGACGTTGAGGGTCATTCTCGGTAGAGTTCCGAAAGTAGCCCTCAAGCTTCAACAACTGGTATAGAGAGGAGTCAATTTTTATGTTTTCAGCTCCACATCAAGGATGAACAATAGCAGATGCATAGTCCTCCTCCGAAATAAGATCAGCGAAGACATTTTCTTCATCTAATTCATTCACCTGATTATTCAATCGATTCCCTTGGTTACCAACACGTTGGCTTTGCTGATTCTGATTCATGTTCACCTGGTCTACAAGGAATAACAAACAAGGTGTGATGGAATAAGCAAAAGACTTCAATCAAAGCAAATACTATATAGTAATTTCAAAACCGTATTCCCAATGGCGCCAAAATTTGATACGCTCAAATTACACCTATTAATGGTATAACGGGACGATGTCAAATATAGTAACCCAACTAGGTTGGGGTCGAATCTCACAGGTAATATGGTGTGAAAAGGTTACTAAACTCGTAGAATGCTTAATTTAGGTCTAATGTCTTAATCCGATGATTTTTGTAAAAGTTGGTTTTTTATGACTAATTGCTTTGGGTTGTAATTTATGATAAAAGAAACCAAGGTTGTGTCCCCTTTAGATAAGGTGTATTATCATGGGTATTGACCTTGATATACTTCTAATGGATCATTATATTAATGCACTTAACCTCTATATTAATATCTACTATTTCCCAATAAACAAAGATTATCTCTTTCTATGATTTTCCCAAATATAAGAAAGTAACTATAAAGAACGGTTAATTATGCCAAGTAAATTCTTCTTATTCCTAAATGAATTTATTAAATAAAATTTAAAGCTTTGAGTTCTTGTTATTTATTCTTACCAACCCTAATTGTTTTCCCAAACAAATCAAGCTTTATGACATTAATCAATGTTTGCGACCATTAATTATGAATGAAGAATGAAGAATAAATAAACCCTAATAATACATTATGTATATATCAATCACAAAACACCCATCATTGGATTCACAACCCTAGTAAGGGAATTTAGCTACTTATGACAAAGAACAAAAAATAAGAAATTGAAGAATTCACAATTGCTTACTTTGGAAGAAAAGAGGAATTGATAATACTTGAATTGATGTTTGAATCTTCAAAAACTAGAGAGTATTTGATGTTCTAAGTCAAAAGAAAAAAATATAATAACTGATAACAATTAAAACCCTACAATGACTATTTATAGGTTCTAAAAATGTAAAAGTTACAGATTCGCACTTTGGTCCCCGTCGGTACAAAATATGATTTGTAAATCAAAATACGAACAATGAACCAGTTTACGCCCAGGGTTTCCTTCAAGAGTTGTTTAACTGCAACCTCCTGAAATACGGATCAGATTTTGATTTATGGTCCGTCTTTTGCATAGTTGTCTTTCAACTTCCAAAATTTCAACTTTCTGCCAAATGTCTAAATGATTAAATAGGCTTTGAAATACAGACCGTAAAGTGGAATACGGTTCGTAAAAGTTGTTCGTATTTCACCATCTCCTTAGCATGCCATTCTGGTTCTGCTTATCCTTAAAGCCCCCCATGGAATACGGCTGGTATTTGAGAATACGGTCCGTATACTGAGTTTACGGCCAACTTCTGCACTTTACCTGTTTTCATTCCAAATCTGCTCTGTTACGCGAAAAGCACTAAAAACACATTAAATAGACACTAGCTTGCTTAAAAACAAGTAAAACTTCTCGTAAAAAGGCCTTGGATGTGCCATAAATTCCGAGCACATCAATTATCCAACTTAGCAAATTTCGAAAATAAGCAAAAAGGCGGTTTCGCAAGGGCAAAATAGGTAGAAATACGAAAGCAACCAAAACGACCTAACGGGTCGTTACATTATCCACTACTAAAACACATGTTCGTCGTCGAATATTAAAGACAAGAAAGGATAAAAGACATACCTGGGGCTTCAAAAGGATGAGGGTACCTCGCCCTCATATCCAACTCGGTCTCCCAAGTAGCCTCCTCAACCGGATGACCTCTCCACGAACCTTCACA
Source organism: Lycium barbarum (assembly GCF_019175385.1). NCBI lineage: Eukaryota > Viridiplantae > Streptophyta > Magnoliopsida > Solanales > Solanaceae > Lycium > Lycium barbarum. Next base: position 42,946,946 of record NC_083341.1, on the reverse strand, counting down.
GAAGCAATTTCTTTGCATCTCAACTTGCGAATCTGATGGTCTAAGATAGCCATCGGGTGCTCCTCATAGGACAAATTCTGATCAAGCATCACTTTATCCCTTCTAATCACATGAGAACCATCCGAACCATACTTCTTAAGCATAGAAACATGGAAAATCGGATGAACACTCGACAAACCAGGCGGTAGTGCTACCTCATACACAACATCTCCAACTCACTGAATAATTTCAAAAGGACCAATGTAACGAGGACTCAACTTTCCTTTCTTTCCAAACCTCATCATACCCTTCATAGGTGAAACCTTAAGCAAGATCACCCACCATAAACACTTAATCATGAATTCTTCGGTCCGCATAACTCTTTTGCCGACTTTGAGCGGTAAGAAGCCTCGCCTGAATAATCTTCACTTAATCCAACGAATCTCTAAGCAAGTGCGTCCCCAAAGGCCTCACCTCAAAACAATCAAACCATCCAATGGGAGATAGACATCTCCTACCATACAAGGCCTCAAACGGAGCCATCTCAATACTCAAATGATAACTGTTATTATAAGCAAACTCAACCAAAGGCAAAAATTGGCCCCAATGACCAACAAATCAATCACGCATGCTCTCAACATATCTGTCAAAACCTGAATAGTATGCTTAGACTGACCATCAGTCTGGGATGAAATGTTGTGCTCAACTCAACCCGAGTACCCAACTCCCTTTGCAAATACCTCCAGAAGTAAGAGGCGAACTGAGTCCCTCTATCAGAAATAATGGAAACGGGTACTCCATGCAAACGAAGAATCTCACCAATGTAGATCTTAGCCATCTTCTCAGAAGTATAAATAGTCTGAATAGGAATGAAATAAGCTGACTTAGTCAAACGATCCAATATCACCCAAACAGAGTCAAACTTACCCAAAGTCCGTGGCCACCCTACGACAAAGTCCATGGCCATCCTTTCCCATTTCCACTCAGGAATAGGCATCCTCTGAAAAATCCTACCAGGATTTTTGTGTTTATACTTCACTTGTTGACAGTTCAAACACTTAGACACAAACGTAACAATACCTCTCTTCATGATACACCACCAATAATGTTGCTTTAGATCTCGATAAATATTCATAGCACCAGCAGCCTCCTCATAATCAAAGCAGTCAAATCAAAGGTCCGAGGCACACACACACACTCGTCCTTTAATCCTCAAAATACCTTATTCATCAAGCTTTGCCTTGCGAGCCTTCCCCTTTAACACTAATCACGAATTTTGCACAACTTTGGATTATCAAACTGCTGAGCTCGAATCTACTCCAACAAAGTGGAACGCGCCTCCAAACAAGCAAGAACCCTTCCAGGTTCAGAAATATCAAGCCTAGCCAAAGAATTTGCCAAACTCTGAACCTCTTTAGCCAAAGGTCTCTCCCCGACCTGGAGACAAGCAAGATTGCCCCATACTCACTGATTTCCGACTCAAGGCATCCGCGACCACACTGACCATGCCCGGATGATAAAGGATAGACATATCATAATCCTTGAGTAACTCTAACCATCTTCGCTCCCTTATGTTCAAATCCTTCTGGTTGAATATATGCTGAAGACACTTATGATCGGTGAAAACCTGGCAATGCATGCCATAGAGATAGTGTCTCCAAATCTTCAAAGCAAACACCACCACCGCTAACTCCAAGTCATGAGCAGGGTAGTTCTTCTTGTGCACTTTCAATTGCCTGGAAGCATAGGCTATGACCTTCCATTTCTGCAGAAGAACACATCTAAGACCACCCTTGAAGCATCACAATACACGATAAAACCCTCTCTTTCCACGGGAAGAGTCAAAATGGGAGTTGAAGTCAACAAGTCTTTGAGCTTTCGGTAGCTCGCCTCACACTCATCTGACCACTGAAAAGAAACAACCTTTTGGGTCAATCTGGTAAAGGGAGATGCTATAGAAAAAAATCCCTCAACTAATAGTCGATAGTAACTAGCCAAACCAACAAAGTTCCGAACCTCTGAAACTGTAGTTGGCCTGCCCCAATCACGAACAACCTCAATCTTTTGTGGGTTAACCATGATACCATCCTTGGACACCATGTGCCCCAAGAACGCTAAAAAACTAAGCCAGAAATCACACTTGGAGAACTTAGCATAAAGCCTCTCCTCCCTCAAAGTCTCAAGAACAATCCTCAAATGTCTCTCGTGCTCGTCGCTACTCCTAGAGTAGATCAAAATATCATCAATGAAGACAATCACAAAGGAGTCCAAATATGGTTGAAAGACATCATTCATCAACTCCATAAGCGTTGAAGGGGCATTAGTCAACCCAAAGGATATAACCAAAAACTCATAATGACCATAACAAGTACGAAACGTTGTCTTGGGAATAACCTCTGTCTGGATCTTAAGCTGATGATATCTGGATCTCAAGTCAATCTTGGAAAATACTGACGCTCCCTGAAACTAGTCAAACAGGTCATCAATCCTGGGAATGGGATACATGTTCTTGATGGTGACCTTGTTCAACTTCCTGTAATCAAAGCATATCCTCATGGATCCATTATTCTTCTTCACAAACAATACTGATGAACTCCAAGAGGACACACTAGGTCGAATAAACCCTTTGCTCAACAAATGTTGCAACTTTCTTTCAATTCCTTCAACTTTGCAGGAGCCATCCGATAAGGGGGAATAGAAATGGGCCTGGTCCCCGGCTCAACCTCTATATGGAAATCAATATCCCGGTCCGGAGGAAAACCAGGTAGATCAGTAGGGAACACCTTAGGAAATTCTCTCACAACCAGTACCGACTCAAGTGGAGAAGTCTCGGCACTGGTATCACAAATATAAGCAAGATAAGATAGACACCATTTCTCGACCATTCGACGCGCCTTAAGAAAAGATACTATCCGCTTAGGCGCGTGACTAACCATACCCTTTCACTCTAACCTAGGAATCCCAGGCATGGCTAAAGTAACCGTCCTGGCTAGCATGGTATGAGGATAACCAACTCGTGCCTAAAATCACATAAAAATCGGTCATCTCTAGAATTATCAAATCGACCCAAGTTTCACAACCCATTATAGTGACTACACATGATTAGTACACCCGATCCACCACTACGGACTCTCCCACTGGAGTAGAAACATAAATAAGAACATCAAGAGACTCACACATTATATCTAAACCCGATGCAAACTAAGTAGACACATATGAATAAGTATAATTCGGATCAAATAAGGCAATAGTTGATCGGTGACAAGCGAAAGTCTAACCAAAATGCATAACACTGGGCTCCACCACCACCAGACTGTGAACCCCCACAACCACCTTCACGTCCGTTCTGGGTGCCACCTCTACCTGAATGGGAGCTCTCTCTACCACTCTAGAAACCACCTCTCAATGGTTGACTAGCTGGCCTCAGAACAGAAACCTGACAACTGGGGTGCGAACCACCGTATCGAGCTCTGGGGAAATCTCTAGCATAGTGGCCAACCTGATTACACTCAAAACATCCACCACGGGCTGCTGGATGAAGAGAAGAATCGGAATAACCACCACAACCACCTAACCGAGAATATGACGACTGAGAGCTCCGCCCCGAACTATATCCACCACTGCAACGCCAAGTACCACCCTGAGAAGGATGGATAGCTATCTGGACTAGCTGATTGAACTGAGGACGATGGCCTCTACTATAGTGATCACGACCTCCAGAAAAGAAACCTCTAAAATCTCCCAAAGAACGAGGACTCTTCCCAGACCTATCCCCAAACTCCTGGCGCCTAAGGGTCTCTATACCCTCTGCAGCATTAACAACATCCTGAAAGTCCTTGCCTGAAGAGGTAGCAAACATAGCAGCAACCTTGAGATGATACGATAAACCTAGAATGAACTTGTGAATCCTCTCTGCCTCATCCGGTAGAATAGTCAAAGCATGAATCAAAGAACCCTGCTCAAGACGATCAAACCTCTCACGCCTCTCCTCACGCAAGCTGAAAAGGACTCACTACTCTAAGAAGACTCTAAAAAAATTCTTCCCAAGTGAGCGGAGGCGATCCAACAAGCCTAGTCTCTAAGAATGCCCTCTGCCACTGCTTGGCGAGGCCAATCATCTATATCGCCACAAACCCCACACCATTGGACTCTACTAGTCCAAGGGTGTCCAATCTTCATGGCAGCTAACCAAAAACTCATAAGCATCAACATGTGGATATCCATCATAAATCTGTGGCTTCATCTTGTCAAACGTATCCCATCTCTTATGCTCATCAACAGTCATAGTAGGCTCAACCACTGGTTGTGAAACAATACCCGGATGTGCTATACCCGGAGTAACAACACCTAAACCTGGGGCTCGAATAGCTCGAGGAGCCACAGCGGCGGCTAGCTGCACTCCTGGAGTCCTAAAACCTGCGACTACCTGCTCAGGAGTCTGTGCTCCTACCCAAGTCTGGGATCCCTCAAAATAGTTGATCTTGCCTGCCTGAGATATCCAATCAAAGTAACTCAAAGGGTGAGCCATGACATCCTGAGGGAACTCTGCAATGGCGGGAACTGGGGGAGCCTGACCCGGTGCCTCCACGGATACCTCACCCTTTACTTTGTCACCACTTTCTGGCTCGGGAGACACTTCACGGGTAGGATCATGAGCGACTGCGGGCGCTCTAGCAACACAGGCTCTAGCCCGACCTCGATCTCTACCTCGTCCCCTACCTCCACTAGCAGATCAGGGAGCAGGTACGGGTGCTGGTACTGGAACCTAACCACCTACAGCGGCTGACCGTGTCCTCATCATCTGTGATAAAATAAAACAAAGAGATCTTAGAACACAGTACAAGCAAATACGTACGATAAGGAATCAAATATGTGAATTTTCCTAAATATCCTATAGCCTCCCAAGGATAAGTACAGAGCTCTTCGCACCCATCCACGAGACTCTAATAGACATTGTCCTTGTATTGGTGAGATGGATTAACTTAGGGCTATGATATCAATTTTTCACTACCTAAAATCCCAAGTCGTGATGGCACTAGTCCCACTGTACTATTAAGCCAACACAACCATAATTAAAACAAGATCAAAATGCAGAAATAAAGCATACAAGTCATTTCATAAGTCTTAATAAATCTCGAATACAATAATAAGTAGTTATTACAATAAAACCCCAAAAATTAGATGTCACCATAATATAAGGACCAACTAAGAGTAATAAGAGTCGAATACATCATAAGCTGTCTAAAAATAAGAAAGACAGTGAAATAAAGATAAGGAGAACCCGAAGCCATCCAGAAGCCATAGAGCTCATCCCGAATCTCAACGAACAGCTTTAACGGGGAACCTGGTAGTCGCGGCCTCCACTAGTGCTAGGGATCGAGTCTGCACACAAGGAAAGGTGTAGCAAGTATAGCGTGAGTACAATGAACAACGGGTACTCAGCATGCATCATTGACCGACCCTTTCTGGAACGGAGACGAGGGTTGGTCTAAGACATTACTACAAATAACAATAATCACAACAACAATGTAGAAAATGGATGAATGATATGCAAATGCAGTGCAAGGCCTTTGTTTCTACTTCTTGATATACACGCGTTTGAATATTATTGAATCGTGACCCATGGGGGGCTCATGAGGCCCATATATCGCCGCTCCGGTAGTTTACTGGATCGCGGCCTCAATCATATCACATCTCAATAACCTCTCTCATAGCCAACTGGGATCAAGTGCCAATATAATGTGCCAACATCATCACTCGTCAGGAAAAAGATCCTATCGGACTCACAATCATATCCTCAAATTGTATGCATAGATACATGAGAAACATGAATATGGCATGCACCAAGTCAAGAACAAGTGTAAAAGCATGAATTTCATCATTATGTTCACAATATCATAAAGGCTTCACCTTTTTACTTTTATTTCATTTCAACGAGAATATACGTATGAGTAATATGCACACGAACAGGCAAGACAGGAAAATAATAATGATAAGAGACATAAAGTATGGGCATCAGACCCCAATCACGGATCTCAAAGGATCATACTATTCTATCAGCTGGTGCCCAGACATGGCATTCAGACCAACTATACAACTGAAATCACACAAATACCCAAACATGATGACCGGTATCCGATACTAGTGCTCGTCACCTCACAAGTATTGAAACACCCTTAATACGCCCCAAAGACCTCTTATCAGGTTCGTTTTAGCCAACACACACACATTTAAGAAAAAGTTCAAGGTCTCAACATGCCTGGTAAGCGAAATCTAGAGTCACGACGCCCCTTGCCACTCCGAGAAGTCTCCAAATGAACAAAGTCTAATAAAATACGGAATATACGTTAGAACACAAGTCCAACAATATCCATATTGCTACATAATCCATAATCCCCAAAATAAACCCTAAAATTAGGATTCCTAACCCAAAAGGGAAAAATAGTAAATTGAGCCAAAAATCATGATCCTCATGCTTCATATAACGTATATACCAAAAATCATCCATAAACAACTACGAATTCATGCTCAATTGATCAATTCCTAATTCTCAATTTGGGTTCCCAAAACCCTTCCATAAATCTCTTAATTTTAACATTCTAAGCATGGATTAAGGATCTAACTCATTGAAATAATTATAAAACCAAGTCAAGATACTTACCCAATGATTCCACCTTGAATTACCTATAATTCTCTTCCAATAATGCTCTCAAACTTAGGGGGTTTCGAATGCGATTCTAAAGGAAGAACACACTAATGACCACATTATGTTCAACATTTGCGCACCTCCTCACTTAATTTCATCTTGGTGAACTCACACTGGTGAAACCAACCTCGCCTCAGGAAACCCTCAAAATATCTTGGCTTGCCTCAGCGCACGTGCTCCTGCGGGAATATCTTCGCAGGGGTGGGCTTTGACCAAGTCCATAGGGTATCGCTCCTGTGAGCCTCCACTCGTTAGAGCATATTTGTAGGGGCAGGACCCTCTTGCACCTACGCATACACCAGAAATCAGAAAAATCTGGTTTTGACTCTCAACTTCCGAAATCTCGAGACACTCTTGGAACCTCCCCGAGACAAACTAAATATGCAAACACCTGTAAAAATGCACTACGAACTCACTTAGACTCTTAGAATTCCCAAAATAGATCACGTTGACCAAGTCAACCCCAAACGGGCAAAACTAGCATTCCAACAAAAGACCAAAATGCCCCTAAGACCCTCGGGAACTAAACAAAACACTCAAACAGACTATATTCTACATTATGAAGCTAATGGAACAGATGAAAATCTCAAACGACAAAATTACCCCCCAAAATGCCTAAAGTCAACCTAACACTTAAAGGTTACCCAACTTCGTAAATTTCGAAAACAAGTAAAAGGGCGGTTTCACAAGGGAAAAATAGGCAGAAATGTGAAAGCAACCAAAAAGACCTAACGGGTCGTTACATTATAGTTTCTATATGGTTCAAGCAGTACTAAATCAAGTTGTGTATGATGTTTGTTAATTCTTTAGCATTATTAGAAGTTAATCTTGGTGGATCCTATTTAGCTGTGTGTCTTGAACATGTTTAAGTGTTCATTTTATGCTCAAACCGTTGGTTACCTACATGTCTATTAGCTCAAATTTGAACCCATCTATCTGTTCTGTTTTAGTGCCACTACATGATTATAAACATAACTCCAAATGATAGTTTGCTCGGTTAGGCAGCTAGAACATGGTTAGTCAACACATTTGATGGTTACTCTTGATATAGGAAGATCAACTTGAACCCCCATGACTGCATATGATAAATTTATTAGATCAATCTTGTTTAAAGATAGTATGCCCCTATTGAAACCAAGCTGGTGTCTTTGTGATCATATTGAGCAAAAATCATCGAATTAGATGAATCTTCAAATCTGTATGTTGTCTCCTCCATGTGGTAGCTACTTAAGATCATCCTAGCAAGATACCAATATGTGTGGAAATGCCTGGGTGTCTGTATGCTAAAACTGGGATATCAATGCAACCTAATGCTAGTTATTAGTCTATCATACCCCTTAAATATGTTGTCGTTTAAGTCAAATCTAGTCTCCAAATAGATTAGGCATTGTGATAATGTTAAATAGCCTATCCTGAATCCTGAATATGACATTTGTTTTGACCAGTGTTTCCCCTGTAAATGTATGTTTATTCCTTGGATGGTTATGCCTCTACTTTGAAAATGATGATGTCTACTTAAGGAAGATTAAGCATTATTAGATCTGTTGTTGTTTTGTTTGGCTCTAAAAGTATATATGTCATGCCTACCATGTTGAGAAACTGACTAGGGAATACTAATTGTATTATTGTATTTGAATAGATGAGAAACTGATAGGTCTGGCATAGTTAGGAAGTAATAAGGATAAAATTGCACTTTAGTATGATAAGTAGAATTGATAGAATAAATTGAGGATAAAAATAAGATGGGGACTGATCATATAAGTATAAAGGAAGCTCAAGAGGCTGTCACTTGTTTTGTAAGAATATGAGAAGTGACTTACCTAGGCTAAGGAGGGTTTAGGAAAGACTTTGAGTTCTCACTCAGTCTAGTTCTACCTATCCTAGGCTGCTAGGGTTCCTTCTTTTTTATTTACAACGTCATGGGAGCCTCTATGCTCTCACTAAGTATAAAATAGGAAGACTAGGTGAGTTGCATGATGGGAAAAGTGGAATTTTGAGATCTGTATACAAGATAGTAAGTGTGTCTGTGCAGTTTTCCTCCTTTGTTAGCTGTTTTCTGTTATGTCTTATCCTGCTATTATTTGATGCTACGGATATAAAAGGCTAAAAGTGTCATTCCCCTCTAGAATAGCCTTAATCAGAAACTTGCCCTTCTTCATTGTCCATTTGCATCAAAGCAATTTGGTTTCTTATTAATATCTTGTGTAAGTATGAAAGGTGTTAAAGATAACAAATGGCTGAGTTGTGTTAGAAGTTCTTGAGGTCTTTTATGAGAAAAGTGTGTTAAATCATGCAGAATGATATTCCCTCTATATGTGTACATGTTTGATGTGATAAGTTGATGTGGAAATCCTTTTTTTCTCTCTCCTCCTCCTTCTGCTTTGTGTTGCTATTGCGTGATATACACAAAGTATACAATGGTATATTTTCACACCCCAACCTTGGGGGTAGGGGGGTGTGGCCGGCACTCGGTACTCGAAGGTCTGAGGGAACCAACCATGGCATCTGTAACGTGAGACATGAACATTAGGCTGACAAGGCCACTAAATTACAATAGTAAGAACTAAATGTGGCAACTGCAATTAGAGGAATCCCAACAACTTATATATATACATATGCAAGGCCGACAAAATCATAACAAAAGTTACATCAACTATCCAAAGACCGGCAAGGCCAGACAAAACATATATACAGTGATAGCTAGTATGCAAGCCTCTAAGAGTACTATACGACGTCTACTGGTCGGGACAGAGCCCCGCCATACCCAAATGTAGTTGTACCTAAAGAATCAGAACCAGTAACTCCGGAGAAGTAGAGTGCGACACCCAACAGCTGATCTCAGTGTCCTACTGAGGAGGCGCGCCGGCCTATCTATCTGAACCTGTGGGCATGAACACAACGCACAAAAGGGGCGTCAGTTGTTACACCACATAACTTTTGTACGTTGAGATTCGTGAGGTATTAGCTATTCAATTGCAGACATCGGAGTTATTGTCGAGAAGATACAAGATCATAGGTGTTATAGGAGGATTGGAGAACCAGTGAACTAAGGAGATCAAGCTTCCGAGGCTCTGAAGGAAAGTTGGGCAAGAATATGTTTTAGTGTATTAAGAGTTTTGAAGTGAAACAAAAGTATAAGGTGAAGTTTGGGAAGTCTAGTTTCCAACGCAGCAAACCTCTCCTCAATCGGACATCGGGGTAAGGAGATATGGACATTACAAGTCGGGCTGGCAGACCAAGAAAAATAGTCTGCGCGAACGCGCAGAAGGCCTAGGGCCAATACAGCTCGAACGCGCCACTATGAGGTGCGAACGCACTGAACAAAATTTGAGGCTCAGATTCGGGATGGAGGTTATATTATAAGAATGTAATAATAACATATATATGACATCTGGAGACCCTATGGGGTGAATTGGTTCATATGGCACTTGATGAAAAGCCCTCGTCGCGGCAAGCTAAGTGGGACCCACACGTCGGAGTGTTTCAAAGGACATATGAAGAGACATACGAGTAGTATATGGAAATTTGAGCAAGTCGTAAGAAGGACCCATAAGCCAAAAATGGGCATAAGCCCTCTAAAAGGGCGATTTAAGGAAACGTTTTCGGATGATCCGACTTCGAGGGGCCAAAACGACATTATAAGTTTGGAATTTGGAAAACCACAAAGAATGAAAGTTGTATATAATTGAATTAGCTTTCCAACCATAGGTCGTGGGCCCTCACACGATGTCGGGACCAAAAGTTATGGCCATTTTAAGAGCAAGACCCTAAGCTGTCAAAAAGGGCTCCGCGGGCCCCACATGGGTAAGTTGGTGGAACCGACCTAGGGGGGCTATAAATACCCCCATCAACTCGTCTTTTTCAGCATATTAACATTCCAAAAAGTCCTAGAAGTCTCTCAAAACATCTCCCAAGCATTATAGTCCGATAAATCGAGAATTTAACGAGATTACGCCAAACTAGTCCATGAAAGGTGATTGTTATTGCTTCTACTTGAGCTTGGTGTTGGAAAGAGTTGGTGTGGCTGAGTTTCTTCAAGTATAAGGTATGTTATTTCATCCTATCTCCTATATTGAGTTTATTTGAAGGCTTAGCAAGCCGGAAAAGTGAAAATAGTTACGGAGGAAAGGTCATAAAGTGTTGTGTTATAGTTGTCGTGTTCATGGGACATTTTGAACATGTTGTGGCTGTATGGATGGACTGATCTATGCGTGTAAAAATGGTATCTAACATCGTTGGTGTGTTGATGAGATTATATTCCTTGATTGGGATGGAAGAAAGTGTATGTTGTTGTTGTATGTTGAAGAACATCGTGTGGGATGTTTATGGAATATATATTGGTATGAAAAATAGTGTTGTTGATGTTGGTATTATTGTTGTTGTTGATTGGTTGCTGAATTATAATTTTGGGCTAGGCATATAAATAGGGGAGATGCTGCCCGATTTTCGGCAGAATATAGCATAGTTTGATTTGAAATTTTGAACAAGTGTGCAATAAAGAGTCTAACGTTAGTGTGAATCCTTTTAAATGTAGACTTACGAGCTTGGACAAATAGGTGTGGCTAATAAGAGGCGGAGCAGGTATGTAAGGCTTACCCTTTCTTTCTTTTGGCATGTCCTAGAGCTAAGTAAGGTATGACACGCATCTCGGGGTAACTCTATTCTTAATTCCGAGCTTGTTTACGATTCTTATTGACTTCTTGACACGAGCATACTTAATATAGTCAAGCTTATTGTATGATTGAATAGCGAGCAAAGCATAAAGAGTCCCTGTTGCTAAAAGGGTTCTATAAGGATTAATGTCCCTAACTTTCATAGGCGGTCTCAGATAGCTTTGAAACGTTAGTAGAGGTTTCTGTGATGAATAATGTCCATACATTTCTTATATAAACTCGGATTGACTCGAAACGTGCTTATGATACTTCAAGTGTCGATTAGTGTACTTATCTATTGAGTCCTAAAAACTTATTTATATGCATATGGTTTGTCACTACTCTGCTCGTGCATGCGTCAATATGTCTTTCATCGAGTCCCGAGCCGGGTATGTTATCGTGCGCACTCCACTGCATTGTTCACCGAGTCCCTCACTAAAGGGCCGGGTACGGTATATATATATATATGATGACCTGATGATATGATGATACGGAGATGGCGGTCAGGAGGGCATATGATGACTTTATTCACCGAGTCCCTCACTAGAGGGCTGGGTACGGTATATATATACATGATTGCATGATAGTATGCTGACATGATGATACGATTTTATCCACCGAGTCTCATAATGGGCCGGGTACGGTATATGATATATAATGATGATATGCATGATTTTCATTTCAAAAGGCAAGTGTATTGATGTTTTTAACAGTCATACTTGTTTCTAGTAAATCTCCTTTTTAGTTATGATCCTCTTTACTGTATTTCATGCCTTACATGCTCAGTACATATTCCGTACTGACCCCCTTTCTTCGGGGGCTGCGTTTCATGCCACGCAGGTGTATACAGATGAGTAGAGGATATTGCTAGAAGATGTTCCAGCTGGATTGACAAGCTCCATTTCTTTCCGGAGTGTTGCCGAGTCAGAGTATCTACGTTCTGGCATATAGCATGTTAGAGACTTTGCAGACAGAGTCACATATATAGGATGTCAGTCTTGTAAGAGGTTCTACAAGCCGACGTACCATTATGCATTATGTTACAAATTCCATATGATTACAGATTTTACTTGATTTGAGAACGATGAAAAGAATGGTTTTGACAAGTTTTTATTATGCATTTCATTTCATAACTTAAGAGTCCAGTGAGGTTATGAACATAACGAGAACTAAAGGGGTTCGCTCGGCTCTGAGTATGGGGTCTGGTGCCCATCATACCCTATCAGGATTGGGGTGTGACAAATTGGTATCAGAGCAGTTCGTCCTAGGGGTTGTCTGCAAAGTCGTGTCCAGTAGAGTCCTGTTTATGGGTGTGAAGCCGGCCACACTTATAAACAGGAGGCTGCAGGGCATCTAGGAATCGCTGACCTTCTTTCTGTCTTAGATCATGCGATAGAGCCAAGTCATAGGAAATGAGCTTCCTTGCACTAACCTTTGATCTCAGCAGAAGCACCGTATCGATGGGAGAAAGTGAGTAATGATATGGGCAGTCACAGAGGTAAGTTTTGACATTTTTGTTCTCTTACTTGAAATTGGGAGCCCTGTGAGGCATTGCTGGCAATTGCTGCGTGCATATTTTGAATAGTAAGGATTGTAAAGAAGACTCTGCCAGAATTGTTCAAAATCAGGTCATTTATCTTGGTATACCTAACAGGAAGAAGCATGGAAAGGAAATATCGTAAATAGACAATAAGTGGGATGCGTTGTTCTAGAGGAGTTATGGACTTGGCATGGCATGAAGAATAATTGCGAGAAAGACGATTAGCAGTCCGAAGGATTTAAATGGGTTACATTCGAGGTTTAGTAGGAGCAAGGTCTGTTGGGGGATTCAGGGAAAGTCGACAATGAGTTCTGCTATAGATTATTATATAAGAATGGTGAGTGGAAATCCAAACAGGCTGATACCCGAGTATTTATAAGTAATGGCGACGAAGGTGTGTTCCCTACCATCAGGAACCTGGGAGTCCAGGATGAAAGGTAGCCATACACACAGGTGAAAGGTGAATATTGGGGATTGAAAAGGCTAAAATAGTAATTGTTAAAGGAGAGAGTGATGTGTTCCGAGAATGTCTCGGAATTTGTTAAGACTTCAACTTGCTCCAGATCATGTAATGAAGGTCATGCGGTGAGGTGGATGCGATTATGTCACGACCCAACCCCGTAGGCCGCGACTAGTGTCCGTACTGGACACCCGTACGTACCCAGCAACCCAAACTAGCATTTACACAGAATATACAGATATAGAAGGCAGATAGCATTACTAATTACCACAGGTAAACAGATATAACGCGGGAAAGCCGATAAGGCTATCGCAGAACATATCAACCCAAAACATATACACAACCCACATGTATGTCTACAGACCTCTACGGAACAATAACAGAATCATAAGACGGGACAGGGCCCCGTCATACCCCTGAATAACATATACATGTACAATAGAAAAGGTTTGTACCAAAATGTAGGCTCCGGACAAGAGAGCACTCCAAGACAGCAGAATAAAATCCTAAGCGGGTGGATCAGCAAATCGGTCGTCTGTACCTGCGCGGCATGAAACGCAGCCCCCGAAGAAAGGGGGTCAGTACGGAATATGTACTGAATATGTAAAGCCTGGAGTACAGTAATAAAATCATGAACGGAACAGAACGTACAGAAAATGAGTGTAATGTCCAGAATATCAAATACATATTTACAAAACATAAATAGTGTATGCAAAAACATATGCCATATCCGGCCCCCGTTAAGGGACTCGGTGAACAGAACGTGGTCGCCACCCCGACACCGGCGCCACAACACATCATACTCCAGAGTAGGGAATAACTCTGTAACATATCATATCATATGAGATGGCCATATCGTATCATATCATATCATATCAGAATAGGCGTACATGGCACAGCATACTCCACAACCCATGTACGTGTATACCTGCCCCCTCACATCGAGGCACAGCGAAAAATGCAGTGGAATACGCTTGATAACATATCTTGGCCCGGGCTCAGTGAAGGAAACATTGAGGCATCCATGAGTGGAGTAGTGAGAAACTAAATGCAATATAAAACATAATACAT